>NW_019721002.1:2147738-2172453 GCF_002891405.2 Cryptotermes secundus | reverse complement strand
TTTTTTTTTTTTTGTCTTTGGGGTTTGACGTCAGTTTTTGTCGCTGTCGTCTGTTAGAAACAGTAAGTTAATCCATTTGTTTACTTCATAGGTAGGAGGAATGTTTTATCGGAGAGATTAAGAGCTAAGTACTTTGCCTTTAACACACAATTTAATTTGAGCATAAAGTGACTTCTGTGCCATTACTCATTTTTCTGAGCAGTTTGAAAATGCGGGTGCAGCAGCGTAAAATTACGAAAGACTATTAAATAACAAGAACAATAACACAAATAATTCAGGAAGGTGCTAAATCATTGAACTCGCGTTTCAGTGACACAGCGAGTCAGTGATTCTGTTGATAAAGAAGGAATGGGGTCGCGAGCTTGAATGTGGGAATGGGGAGCATGTAAAATTATTGGAATCTGTACTGTTTGGCCTAACATATGATGATGAGGTTAAAAAAAAAGTCACACTGCTGAACAGCATCATCAGGAAATTCAGGACTGGCCTATGGTTTGGGTTGGATGGCTGGATGCAACACTATGAGGAGTATGCTAATCCTTCAGAATACAACAGCGTTTTTCTTATAATGTGGTAACATCTCAGTCACAAGCACACTAATACCCTAACTTGTGAGAATAATCATGGCATAGTAATTCTGTCTCTTCCTCATTGCTTGCATCATCTGTAACCACTAGATGTGCCCTTTCATGGTCCTTTAAAGATGTTTTATGATCATGAATCAATAACGTGGTTAAAATGCCAACCATAATGCACTATCATGTCTCTGGTTTATTTGCTAAGGCATATGGGAAGACTGCCACAAATCATAATGCCTTGTGCATAATTGCCGAGACAGGAATTTTGCCATGAACTGGAGGCATCTTTTATGATTTTGTGTCGAGTCTTTCATAAACAGCAAACTGACCAACAAGTTCTGGAATCGACTTCCTTCCATCTCCAGAACCTGTTGCTTCAGCTGCTGAAACCTACATTCATCAACAGAGTCTGTTCATCTTATGAAGTGAGTAAACATACAGTGAATCCATTCAGTGTCACACCCTTTCCTCATGGTTCTTCTCATGCAAAGAAATGAATACACAGAGACTCCAGAATGAGAACAAGCAGCCCATGTAAATCAGAACTTAAAGAGGAGGCTGCTAAAGAATAGGAGTTCAACAGCAGTGTGCTCCAAAAAAATAAGAAAAACAGAAGACAGCTTACATGTTCTGTAGTAGATGAAGAAGAAATCTTAGATTTGGAAAATGGTTTTGATGGTGGTGGTGGCTGCGGCGATGGCGACAGCGATGACATTCTGTGCTGGAGTTGTAGTGAATTGTTCAGTTATTGAAAGCCACTGGAAGTGTGGATTTAGTACTCTGGAATTTCTCTGTGCGCACATCGTGAGTATGTAGGACTTCCTACCAAAGAAAAGAAATGTATATGTAACATCTGCAGTTATTAAAATGACATGTCATTTGGTCCACACCTGTGTAAAATTGCATGCATACCCTTTTCCTGAATGCTTTAAAATTGTTACTTAAGCATTCAGTTGTGGAACTTCAAGCATGTATCTTTTTTTTCCCCCCATGAAGTATACTTTAAGATTTATATGATTGGATATTGTAAGTAAATAACCAAGTTATGTTTCATTCTTTTTAAATTTGTGCAAACAGTACAGATGAATGTTGATGAAAGGCCAAGATTATTAAGTCAATAGCTCCTACACTCTTGCTTGCTTATTATAATTTTTAAAATTAAATAAGTGTAAAATTTGGTGTACCCTGGGTCAGATGACACCCCCCCCCCCATGTGGGTCTGCATATAATTGGTCATAGGTATGTCATTCTTTCATCTTAAATACATCAAAATTTATATGCTTTGTTAAGTATTATCAAGAACACAGTTTTTCAGTAGGAGTCTCATGTTACTGTTCTCATTTTCAGAACTAATAGTCTCGTTTAGTTTTGTTAATTACATGTTAAATACTGTATCTGATTTTTACAGAAAGTATCATGGTTGACAGGAAGAAAGAAGAGGCAGCAATGGAAACAGTGCTGAATCAGTTGCATAAACATTGCATTTCTCTTCATGATGACACTATTAAAGCATACGTTGATCACTTCATGAAGGTAACTGTGCTGGACCATAGTCTTTTACTGGAGATATGGCATTTAGGCTTACAGTATAAAATCTGTCAGCAAGAAACTAAACAGAAATGTGGCGAGAAGTTCTCTCCCTTGATCTTCATAAGACATGGTGATAAATAACCAAGGAGAAACTATGGGAGTATGAAAGAAAAGAAATATCAGCATTAAATGGCTTTAAGAATTGAAAGCTCTCATGGTAGTTCCCAAATTATGTGACATCCAGTAATGTTAAATCAAAGGAATTTGTGAGAGAGGCAGGAGTAAGTCAGCTGGCTGCTATTCACATTATCAGCACAATGTGGATATAACGTGCAGAAGCATTTGCTGTGTTGCCCTGATATCAGTGAAGGAAGTTAGCAGCTTGAGGCAACATGTTTATGTCCTGAGATATTGAGACACTTTGACACAGGAATTATCCCACTCATTTGGCCTGCACTTCATGTCAGAGGTGGTGGGTGGCCATGTGCAAATGTGAAGATGCTGCCATCTGGATGTGTCACCATGTAGTGTGGTTGATAGCTACTAGAATTTCAGGAAAAAAAAGAAATATTTCTTTCCTTTTCTTTTTAGTTTCAGATGAACCTGCTCTCTCTTCTGCTCTGAAGATGGAGGTTCTTCTGAAACACCATGTAACATTTGTTGTTATTTGGAGGATTTAAATACCTCACCAATCATCTCACCACTCATGATCTTTGTTCACTCTTGTCTCACCATATGCCACTGCACTGCCCTCATCTTCTGTTTTACACATTGAAATAACTTACGATTCACCATCATGTCTATGCCTGTTTGATTTTTTTACACACACATCTGCACTTCAGTGCTTGTAAGCCCAAACTTAGGCTAAGATTGTGTCCTCTTGCCACCTTGCAACCATAGTTTTATGTTGCATTTTATAATTCTGAAAATGCTCTGCTGCCAATGTAATAAGGCAGCCCTCCCCCCACTCTTTTTTGGGAAGGTCCAGAAGAGAAGGGGGAGTCTCAATGATTGTAAGAAGAGGGGTGTACATTGGCCAGGCTAGTCCCCCCTGCTCCTTGCTCACACATTTGGTACCATTTTACCAGGTTACATTGTTTATTGTTATTAAATAACCCCACAAATCCTGTACAGGGGCTTTAGCACCCATAGGATATAGAGCTAGTTACATGGTATCACATCCCAAAAACAGGAATCCTAGTTTATGAAAGTTATAGAAGATTCTTGTCTTAATGCTAGGCAGATAAGTCTTCTAGTGTATGTGGTGATAAGATGAGTTTTAATATAGAAACATAGACAACAGTGTAGCCACAGCAAATTCTTGTGAATGACCTGAGCCTTATCCCTTATATCTGGCATGCTTAGTGTTTACTGGGACCTTTGCTCATGCCTTTTCCACTGGAGTGCTTTGCTTCATTAGCAGCATCAGTTGTGGGATAGTCAAGTGACTTGCCTGTTGTGTGACTTCAGAACCAAGCAGTATGATTCGATACTGCAAATTATATAAAGAGTGACAATTATAGTGGCTAATTTCTGCTTTTCCCCGTCTTCTAAAAATAACACCAAAACTGATTATGTAGCAGCAGAGACAAATTGAAAAATAACAAATATATGGATACACATATTCACTTAAATCTGTCATCACCTGACACATGTAATAAAATATGTAGCACTTTTTCTGTTTTCATCAGCCATTCTTTTGTGATCCACTTTTCTTTTTCAGGTGTTGAATCACTTGATTGTGCTTATGAAAGAGGAAGATGTCTTGTTTAAAGCAATGTATAGAAGAATGTCAGGTGCAGGAAGTTATTATGATGGGCTGAAAGTTGGTAAACCTGAGGAGTTTGATGTGGATATAGTAATTCGCCTGCCAGTCAGTTATGAAGAAATTACTGTAAGTTATGTAATTCTTTTATGCATGATATTTTAAAACCAGTTTATGGAATTACTGTTTTCTTGGGGTTTGTCAAGGAGCAGTTCTTTCCGTTTGGGATGAAAGTGTTCACAGTATTCACTGCTTGCTACCCTGTGCCACTCATGATATATTCCGAAACCAGATTTGATTGCTTATATAACATGTTTCAGAGGCTGCCTGTACATGTCAAAGGGAAAGGTACCCACTGCATGCATCTAGTCCTTACAATTATGCAGGGTTATTCATAAGTCCGTGAAACATTTTAAAAATTCACAGGAAATAAACTGTGCATAAGATCATGGTAATTCTTATGCCGATAGAGAATATATCTCTTCAAGTTTTTTTAAGCCTCCATTGGGTGCTAATCTCAGGGGTTTTGCAACCTTATCACTGCTGCCGTGGCTCTGATCAACCGTGATATGCTGACATGGATGTGGGATGAAATGGATTATCACATAGATATCTGCCATATCAGCAAAGGTAGACACATTGAGCATCTGTCAACTAAGTAAAAAAAAAAAATGGTGAGTTTATCTCTGTTTCAGTGTAATAAAATTTGGTATCTGTTGCGTAGTTTATTGTAAATTTTCAAATGTTTCACGGACTTATGAATAACCCTGTATAAACTGTTGCTCCAATATCATGGTATTTACCTACCTCAAATAGCACAAGTGACATCCCAGATGATACTAATTTTAATAATTTTGTGGGATATAACTTCTGTCGGCTAATAAATATACACAGGATTAGTGATGTTAGGCAGATGGAAATATATGGCTGAGCTGTTTGTACCTGAGCATTGTCATTCTGAAACTTAAATTACTATTAAAAAGTTGAGACGGTATAAATCTCCCGGTCCTAATCAAATCCTGGCAGAACTGATTCACAGAGGATGTTAAACATTAATTCCTGAGATCCATAAACTCTGTAATCCTGCTTGGAATAGGAAGAATTACCTCAGTATTATTATAAAGGCATATCATAATTATCAGCTTCTACAAAATTGTTTGTAGAGCCTTCCCTTAAGGTTAACGCAACATGTAAGTGAAATTACTGGGGATCATCATTGTGGGTTTCAACATAACAGATCAGCTACTGATGAGATATTTTGCAGTCAGCAGATACTGGAGGAGAAATTGAGTACAGTGAGACAGTACATCAGCTGGTGATTCAGCAAAGAGAGAAGCATTGTACAATGTTGTCACTGAGTTAGCCTAATTAAAGTGTTTTTAAATGAAACCTGTGGTAAAGTCTACATGTAAACATTTCTCTGATGTGTTTCCTATTCAGAATGATGTGAAACAAAGAGATACTTTATTACCATTGTTTTTCAGCTTTGCTTAAGAATATGTCATTAGGAAGGTTCAAGATGAACCAAGTGTAACTGAAATTGAGTGGGAAACATCAGCTTCTGGTCTTTGCTGGTGGTCTTAATTTATTGGAGGATAACATAAATACCATAAAGAAAAATACAAAAGCTCTAGTAAGTATGTTGGTCTAGAAGCAAACACAGAGAAAACTATGTTTATATTCATGTCTTATAACTAGAACGCAAGACAGAATCATAACATAAAAGATACATAATAGATCCTTGAAAATTGTCAGAGTTTGAATATTTGAGAATGACAGTGACAAATCAAAACTTGGTTCATGAGGAAATTAAAGTGATATTAAATCTGGGTAATGCTTGCATTATTCAGTTCAGAATATTTTGTTGTCTCACCTGCTGTCTAAAAACATCGAGATTAAATATATAAAATTTTAATTTTGTTTGTAGTTTTTGTATGAGTGTGAAACTTGTTCTCTGACATTAAAGGAAAAACATAGACAGAGGGTGTTTGAGAACAGACTGCTGAGGAGAATGTTTAGTTCTGACAGGGATGAAATAACAGGAGGCTGAAGAAAATTGCATAACAAGGAGCTACATAACATACATTTCTTGCCGAACATTTTTAGAGTGATGAAGTCAAGGAGGCTGAAATGGGAAGAGCATGTAGCACACATGGAGAGAAACAGAATGCTTACAGAGTTTTGGCAGGAAAGCCAGAAGGAAAGAGGCAACTAGGAAGACTTAGGCATAGGTTGTAGGATAATATTGAAATGGATCTCAGAGATGTAGAATGGGAGTGGGGGGTTGGGGGTGGACTGGATTGTCTGGCTCAGAATAGCAATAGGTGGCAGATTCTTATGGATACAGTAATGAACATTCTGGTTTCATGAAATTATGGGAATTTCATAGGGGCACCCGGTAGCGTAGTTGGTTGAGGCACTATGCTACAAGCTTGAAAGTCATGGGTTCAAGTCCCGATGAGACCATTGGATTTTTTCAATTGACCTAATCCCTCTAGCCGCACTATGGCCCTGGGGGTCAACTCAGCATCTAACAGAATGAGTACCCACGAATATTCTTGGGGGTAAAAGGCGGCTGGTGCATAGGGCTGACAACCTGGCCACCACCTATAAGCCAATTATCTAGAAAGTATGGGAACCTCAACATCTCACAACCCTATAGGCCTCTACAGCCTGCTAGAGGAATACCTTTACTTACTTTTTATGGGAATTTCGTTAGTTGGTTTTAAGGATTTAGCTCCATGGAGTTGGTTGGATGTGAGTCCAGACTGTTGTTGAATTTATTCAGTAAAGAAAATGGTAGATGGATATCAGTGTTTGGAGGCACATACTGTCCCCCTCTTTGGGCACTTCATGCAGAAGATGGTGGTTTTATGTTCCTTTGAAATGTTTGTACTCACCAGCCAGATCACAACAGTGTGGTAACGCAAAAGATCATAACATGAAAGTATATAATTTTGAATATTAATTTAGTGTACTAATTAGTAACATGGTACCAACACTTTTGGAAATGAAAGTGCTTTAAGACCGAGAACGTTGTTGTAGTATTGCTGATGCAGACTAAGGGATGTGCTGCATCTACCATTTATTCAGGTTTTTTAGTTGTTTAGAATAAATTTTCCGCTGTTGTCTCACATGTTTCTTACAGAGGTTCAGCAGTCATCCACAGAACATTAATTCTGAGGAATTACTGACTTGTGAAGGGAAACAAAACTGTTGTTCCATATTGGTTCAGTACTGTACGTTGTAGTAGTCCTGTAAATTTTAAGTGCTGTTATTTTCATTTCAGATTGTAAGTAATCGCAGTGTACCACCAGCATTCACAAAAGTTCAGATAACAACAAAAGCAATGGATTTACTAAGACAACGTCCTGATTGGGCAAGTACCTATCGGTATGTTCCTGTAACCTGTTTAGCATTCACTCAGTTGGCATCATGTCTGCTCATTTTTCATCTAGCTGCATTCATTTGTTTTCTTGAATTTATATGTACTATGAAACTAAGAGTTCTGATGAAGGCTTGTGTATCACTGCTGTTCGAACTGAAAGGATGGGTGTCTTGAGCGTTCAGATTCTTTGTGCAGTTCCACTAAGTATTATTCTGTGAAATATGCTTTGTGTCTTCAGCATTTATCAGAGTTTCTGCTTCCATGTTGTTTACTTCACTTTAAATAATCTTAGCACCATTAAACTCTTTACTGATGTTACTTTAATCCAGTATGCTGCAATTCTCTTCCCGAATCACATGCAAAACTCTATTTAGGAGCTCTTTCATATAGCTCTCATTTGCATTGTGAGGTTTTGACATCATAATGAGCTGCCTTACCATAAATATTCACATAATAATATGATAACTCCATGTCTGTGACTCACATTGTATCATAAAACACTGGGATTCCTTGAACATGGCATATCTGCTGTTTATGAGTGTGTACTTGAGAGTTCGTATGAAAGGTAAACTAGAATATGCTCTTCTTTGTTGAGCACAGTGAAACATGGTGAGTGCTTGTCAGAAATAGAATATGCAATCATAACTCTTCAGCTTACTTAATTTGGGTAACACAGAATCCTTCAGCGTCCAATCACAAGAAGGCCATGCAAAGTTCTTTACTCATCGTGCTAGAATTATACACTGTAGGCATTTCCTATTAACTAAAATTTGGTGGACACAGATGGCTAGGTGCAACATGTAGCTGGAAAAATCAACAAGCATAGTGACTGTAGATTTCAGGCAAGAAGCAGAACCTGAAATGAAACCACAAGTACAGTTTATGCAAAACGTTCAGAGAGAATAGTCAAGACAAATGGGGCAGGGGATTCATTTTTGTGGTCAAGTTGGCAAAGAAAAACAGTGCTGATTTTATCCATGTTTGTAATATTATAGAATGGACAGTGACTCTGTTTTTGCCTGTTGTAATGAAGTACTCATATGATTGAGGTTAAGTGCTTGCTGCCAGGAGGTTATGTTTTAATCTTGATGCCCACTGTTTCTTATTTATGTGGTCATATGTACATCTTTAACCGTGTCAGTTCATTATATTTGCATGGCCTCGGAGTAAGAGAGTTGTGTGCTATTCATGAGATCGCATTGTGAAGATGTTCTAATTTCTTCAGATCCATGGATAAGTGGAGAGATAAGGATGGTTTCTTGCTGCAGTCTGAGTTCCGACAGTGGGTGGAGAGTGTAGTCAATAAGGCTCTGAACAGGCTGAGGAGAAGCAAGCCCAACTGCTATGAGCTGGGAATTCAGGACCCAGATGCGTCTGGGAGACTGTCACAGTACCATGTACGTCATCCATTGAAGTATGTAACTTGTGTCCTTGTCTGCTGTGGAAAGTGTGACACTGTGATTTTCGTCTTTCTTTCTGGACTGACCACGGTCGTCGAGGTCATGGTTTTGCAGCTGTTGCAAAGGCTTATTTATGGTCAGTCTTACTATTACATTTTTATTGTTGTTGTATATCATGAACTTATGTTTAATTGTTATTAAATGTTTGTTGTTTTGAGATTCCAACGCTGCCAGGAATTTGACTCCAGCCGTCCAGCCTCTCGTCTTCTGCCATACTGACTGAACTAGACCAGCTCCCCACACTGGACTAATATAAACCCGAATATTTGCCTCTGTAAATCCCCAGTACCAGTTCTGATCAAACTCTGCTCAGTAATTTTGTAGGTGAAACTTATGGACTTCATCTTTCTGTTTTTCATTACTTTTATAACTGTTCTCTGTCCTCATGTGACTCCAAATGGATATGTGAAGCCTGTGGCCTTTGAGAGCCCACAAAACGATAATGGTTAATCTTGGTTATGATGCCACGTATTTTACGTATGAACCAACGCTACCCAGTAGTGCAGACAGTGTTGTGTTGTGTTGCATAACGGGATGATTAGTGAAAAATGAATTGGAAAGGCTGTGGAAAGAGGCAGTCATGGCCTATATTAAGGTATTATCCTGACATTTACTTGGAGGGGCTGAGGGAAACCATGAAATCACTAAGTCAGGGTCAGTCTTGTCTGGTATTTAAACCAGTCACCTTCAAAAGATAATCATTGTTTCTGTAAATGGCATTATCCAGTTGGTCTCTATGTTGGAGATGCTTTATGTTTTCTGTGATGTAGGAACTACATTTAAAAAAAAAATATTTGATGAAACTTATGCCTCAGAAGGGGTAGTTGGTTCACAGTGATCCATTTGTAACAGTATGTAATTTTGTAAGAATTGAGGTTTTCTCAGCGGTGACTGAAGAAAGCAGTCTTCTGGGATGTGGCACAATGTAGATATTGTGTTAACCGACGTTTTGGAGGAACATATTGCCTCCATCTTCAGGGTAGACGAAAAAGAAGAAATCTGCGAGCAAACCAGCGTGAGCATGTGCTAACAGACACAATATCTGCATGGCACCACATCCCAGAAGACTGCTTTCTTCTCAGTATGTACTTTTGTCTTATCATAGATATCCCTGAAGAAATCTGGTCCAGCCATGACTTTTACTGTTACAATGATCCCTAGTAATGCCAAGGTGGATGTGGATTTTGTTCCTGTCATAGAGTTTACCCACCCAAAGTGGCCTGCAGGATCTGTCCGTCCACTTTCTGATCAACTCATTAAAGCAAAGGTATTTTACCCTGTACCTCACCAGAAGTTTCCTCGAGTCTTGGTCTGCTCCGGAGATGCGCAGTATGCAACATAGCAAATGTTCAGGTCAAGTAGTAGTGGTGTGTCTGCCATGTTTCTATTGTGTTTCTTCAGTCTAGACTGTCAAGTTAAAATTTACAGTTCTCAGATCCGTTTACCATGTTGCATGTTGGTGTGGACCCTGCCTTAGTAGTGTATGTGTCCTCCATAAGGCTGAATTTTCTATAAAATTTAAGAATTTGTGAGTCTCTCACATGCCTAGTTTTTTTTTCTGAAATTAAAGCTTTATAAAATTCCGATTTGTTGATTTTTAAGTTTCGGTCAGACCGTCAGCATAGGAGTCACAGAAGTTTCCAGCTGAAAGTTTAGCAGACTTTATGCAAGTGTAATTAATTATTTTTGTACTGCTATAGAGGACTTCATGGTTCATTGTGCCCAAGCCGAAGTCTAAGACAGGTGATGCTGATCACACCTTGTGGAGACTTGCATTTCATGAGCAAGAAAGGGAACTCATAAATGACAGAGGAACGCTGAAACCTGTGTGTCGGCTGTTGAAGGTATGCTGCTTGTGCCTTGCGTAGCTAGTCTCTAAACTTCAATATATTCCACTGCCTTTTGTGTGTGTGTGTGTGTGTGTGTGTGTGTGTGCATGTGCGCGTGTGCGTCTCAGTACACTCGTATGCTACCATTTAAAACAACCCATACAATAGTCACGTGCTGTAATAGAGAAATTAGATCAGACACTGCTTCCTCAGTGTAATGGACTTTGACAACATTCCTTGTGACATTGCAATCAGTGTCACTCTAGTTGCTAGGCTGTTATTAGCAGTTGTTCAGAAAGTGTGCATGTGTGAACATGTGTTCTGTATTTTGCATCAGAATCACCTGCTACTCTTTGTCAAGAATTTATCAGTGCATATCCTGACAACGAAATACCAAGATAACAGTGTACTGCCTGTAAATTCTAAAGGGTTCTGATGATGGTGTATAACAGAATTACTGGGTGCTTGGATGTTGTCCATTGTCTGGTATTCTGGTGATTGAGGTTACCTGTTTCTAAAGGACTCAACAGAGTAGGTGTCCCCACATTTGCCTGAGGACGGTAACAGATTCATTTTTCCAAAACATGTTTTGTAGTTTTTAGAATACTAGACAATGGACTGACTCCATGGATTTAGTCCACAAGCAAACTATACTGACCGAGCGACCGCCACTTGTCAGCGAAGTTAGTGCCAACTTTAGTGGATAGAGGATGTCGCATGGTCAGCGCAACAAATCCCCACGGCCGTTAATTTCGGTTTTCTAGACCGTTACTAGATAATGGACAAAGTCCAAAAACCCAGTAATTCTGAATGTACTGCCTGGTCACAGGGAATGTTTACAGTGGGCAACATCCATGCTATTGAGCAGTTCTCATGGGTTGTATGCTACATTGATTTATGTCACCTGTAACATGTAAGCTTGCATGTAATTTTGCAGTTGGGACATTGTTTTAAATGGTACATATTCTAGTGCCTGTATGGTGATCAGGTAAAACAGAATATTGAAGTGCTGTGAAGTATCAAAATGTCATTTTAATTCTTTCACCTCCACTCAAGCACATACTCTCAAGGTCCTTTGTTGTTAGACAGTGTAGACACTCACATGTTGCGCAATATATATTTTTTACTGGGGCTGTTGTCAGTATCTCTCTCTCTCTGTAGTGGTCATTGGTAGGGTGATGAGTGAATATTTAATTGCAAAGTATATGGAAGGCAGCTCTCATGGCCTAATTGATTTAATGTCTTGGCATTTGCCTGGAGGCACTGAGAAAAATCACGAAAGATCATACCCAGGACAGAATGAACCAAGATGGTGGGGGAGTATGGCCATTCCATAGCTCAAGCGGTTAGTTGCTGGCTTCCCACCACGGCAGCCCGGGTTCGATCCCAGGTGTGGTCAAGTGGGATTTGTGGTGGACAAAGTGGCACTGGGGCAGGTTTTCTCTGAGTACTTCGGTTTCCCCTGCCAATCTTCATTCCACCAATTGCTCCACAATCACCCTCACCTATCATCTGGGGCTGGTACAAGTGGCCGCAGTACAAGGGACTTAGTCCCACCCCACTAGCAATAAAAAAAAGATGGTGGGGGATGTTGGTGGGTACTTTGCAAGTGTTTCTGCTCTTTTATATGTTCTTGTATCCATTGCTTGATTATGGCCATTAATAATGGAGACTCTCCCTAATGCTCACATCCTCGACATCTGCGGCATCCAGTCTTATGGGCTTCGAAGCAGACTGACTAGACACCAGCACACTTAACAGTTCGTTTGCTCTTGTGTGCGTGTTCGTTGCCACAGAATTGTCTTTTAACGAGCCACTGCCTAGCAATGGAAGTCTCCATGACACTTCTCTGACTCTGGTACTCTGGCTGTCAGGCATCATGTCACAGCATGTAGGTAGTGTTGTATGGTGCTTATTTCTGTAACTTAATTGTAAAATTTTCTCTTCTGTTGCCAGAAATTAAGAGATTCTTGTCAGCTAAATATTGCAAGCTACTATTTGAAAACTCTATTCCTTTGGGAAATTGATGCAAACAAGGCACCAGACTTTTGGAAGATGAAGCAGAGTCATCTATTTATGCATGTAAGAATCATCCTATGTTATTTAAACACTCTTAACATTTTATGTATGTATATGTTCTGAAATATTATTTCTTGCTATTTACATTTGCACACTTGGATGGACAGGCATATCAGTTGCAATGTTAAAGTCCTGTGAACAACAAGCTGCACCAGGTGACATGGCACCATTGTCCATGAAGTGAATGAACGTACATATTACACAAACTGTGGAATCATAGACTGATTTTAAGATGACTGTCTTCTGGAATGTAATGCCATCCTGCTGCCTCCATCATCAGGGTAGACTGCTCTCATTATGGAGACTGCAGGTATGGTCTGGGTAGGCCAGGTTCCATCACCTCATCTCTGCCTGTGGATCCGAGTGACCGTATTCCACGTAACCTGCCTATATAACCTAACTGTATCCTCAGTCTTTACACATTGATCCTGAAGATAGAAGCACAAGACTACACAGTGTCATAACCCAGGAGATCACACTTTGTACAACTTATCTGCAAGGACAGAACTGAAGTAATGTTTTACCAGTGTAGAAATGAAGTGCTTGTGTGTAACTGTTCCATCAGATATAAACATGAGGCTCAGTTTTGTATATGTATATTCCAGTAATGACCACTGTTTTTGGTTTCAGATGCTGAAGATTCTTCAGCAGAACCTAAAACGTGGAGAAATTAAGTACTATTGGGACAAACACTGTAATCTCATAGAAGGATTCCAAGAGAAGCATAAGGAAAATCTTGTATGCAGGCTGGACAATATCATTGCCCACATTGAAAGGAATGTTTCGGAGAGTCCAATTGTTATTGCAGAGCACATCCGTAAGTTTTGTGGTTTCAGACTGTACACACACTGTAGAATGGAAGAACCACTTGCCCTTGAAGCGAGTGAGTGGCTGAATAAAAACAGTGTTCTTTGTTTATGTGAAGCATAAATTCCTGGCATCTTATGATGTGTATTTGTTGTGGCTGTCTGGGTTATGACATCTTGTAGTTTGGTAAATGGTTGCTAGTGTTTCAGAATTACATACTGCTTCCACCTTCAGGGTAGGAGAAAGTTATGGAGAGGTGGGGAGAAATTTGTAACGGAGGACAACAGCAGTGGCCAATCACAGCCACCAATGGGGAAGAGGAGACGGGGCCCCTGGATGGGCTAACATGGGCTAACAGGAGTCAGAAGGGGAAAAACTTAGGACAAGGGGCCTTCAACAGGTGACTGCAGAAGCATAGGCAGCCCTGGGAAAGGTATCTGTGCAAAGGTCTTTAGTCTGATAGGTTGGTACCAATAGTTTGGAGAAACATTCTGCCACCATCTTCAGGATAACATACCAGACAACATTGTGTAATAACCCACAAGATCACAGTATCAATCTTCACCATTATATAATAAAGTTCCTGGACTGTTACTGTTGCAACTGCCTCAGTGAAAGAAGATGCGAGGGGAAGCCAAGATCACACTTCCACAAGCCTACTGCATCAGTCTGCCAAGTGACACCGCACTGTGAACATGCATTCTCTTTACGGGAATGCTATGTCGACTTCATGTTTCGTTTTGTCTGCAATGAATGGCAAAATTGAGCAATGCATCTGCTTCCAGTTTTGCGTGAAGCTTGGTAAATCTGCTACCAAAACCCTTGAAATGCTTCATGAGGCTTTTGGAGAACACTCTTTAAGCTGGACAGCAGTTTTTGAATGGCATTCATGTTTCAAGGCCGGGCAAGTGTCAGTTGAAGATGACAAACGTTCAGGGCAAACAAGCACCAGCAGAATGACAGAAAATGCTGAGAAAATTTGAGAACTTATCCATGAAGACTGCTGCTGAACAATCCATGAGCTCGCAGACATCACTGAGATCAGTTACGGAGTTTCCCAGGAGATCTTAACAGAAAATTTGAATGTGTGCCATACTGCTGCAAAGTTTGTTCCCCAACTGTTGACAAATGATCAAAAGTAGCAGTGCATGAACGTTTATCTTCAGCTGTGAGAGAAGGCTAACAAGAACTCAGCTTTTATCTGTCAGATCATAATGGGTGATGAAAGTTGGAACTGTGGTTATGATCCAGAAACAAAGCAACAATTGCTGCAGTGAAAAAGCCCACAATCACCAAGATTGGCAGGTCTGGAGTCCAACTAAGAGCATGCTCATTTTTTTTTTGACGTGAAGGGGATTGTTCACCGTGAATTTGTTCCTCCTAACACCACCGTCAATTCTGACTTTTACTGTGATGTTTTGAGATGCCTGAGAGAAAACTTGCAATGAAACAAGACCAGAACTTTGGCACAACCACAACTGGCTCCATCATCATGACAATGCACCCACCCACATGTCCCTGAAAACCACAGAATTTGTGACTAACAACAACATGGTTATCATTCCCCATCCTCCCTACTTGCTGGACTAAGCCCCTTGAGATGTCACTTTCTCTCCCAAATTGAAAATGAAACTGGAGGGACAACATTTTGAAACAGTGTCTGACATCCAAAGGGAATCGCATGTGGTACTCGACAGCATTAAGGAAAATGGCTTCCACAGTGTTTTTGAAGCCTGGGAAAAACATTGGGATCACTGTATACGTTCCCAAGGAGCTATTTTGAAGGAGATGGCAGCCAGAATTTCTTTTCTGACATAGTCCAGGAACTTTCCAGCAGCACCTAGTATTCATATGTGATGATCTAATCTCACAGAACATAATTAATTGGTTTGTAAAATACACTTGAAGTATTAATTTCTCAAAAATGTTTATTATTGTTTCAGTTACCAAGGAAGAGTTTGAAGCTTTTAAAAAGAACTGTTCTACAACATTTCCATCACCTAGCAAGCCAGTAGCTGCAGTGCCTAACAGTGCAACAAAAGAAGCTGTAGTCCACAGTCCAAATTTGCAAGGATTCAGACACAAATCAGATGTACCCTGTTCTCTCTGTGTGGACATGTCATCTAAACTTGATAGTATTATAATCGCACTTACTTCCGTGCAGTCAAGAGTACACACATTGGAGGGCAGAATTAATGTACTCTGTGCAGACATTAGAAGCATCAGAAACCAGTCGCAGTTTAAGTCTGCACCACGTGTGCTCAATGTGCCACAACACTTTCTGTGATAAAACCTCTGTTAAGTGAAATTCAGGAAACGTAATTTCTTTATACAGTATACTACCAGTTATCCAGTGGCATCTGGGATTCTCATCAAACCAGCAGAGACTATAATAAAGTTATTCAAAATTTAACTTGAAATGTGTACATGTTCACGTGCCTCTCAGTCACCACTAGCAGCACTGCCCATCATCCTCCCTCACACAGGTGCCATTACAGTAGATCCTAACTGAATCTGTGATCACGTTACATTATATGTATGTGAAATATTTTGCACACAATTCCATTATATATCTTATGAAGACTACCATGCAGGAATTAAAACAAAAACTTGATCACTTACACAGACTACGACACAAGAATTAAAACAAAAACTTGACCACTTATGAAGACTACCACACAAGAATTAAAACAAAAACTTGACCACTTACGAAGACTACCACACAAGAATTAAAACAAAAACTTGACCACTTACAAAGACTGCCACACAAGAATTAAAACAAAAACTTCACCACTTATGAAGACTACCACACAAGAATTAAAACAAAACCTCGACCACTTGCAAAGACTACCGCACAAGAATTAAAACAAAAACTTCACCACTCATGAAGACTACCATACAAGAATTAAAACAAAACCTTGACCACTTTTGAAGACTACCACACAAGAATTAAAACAAAAACTTGACCACCTACAAAGACTACAACACAAGAATGAAAACAAAAACTTCACCACTTATGAAGACTACCACACAAGAATTAAAACAAAACCTTGACCACTTGCAAAGACTACCACACAAGAATGAAAGCAAAACCTTGACCACTTGCGAAGACTACCACACAAGAATTCAAGCAAAAACTTCACCACTTACAAAGACTACCACACAAGAATTCAAACAAAAACTTCACCACTGACGAAGACTACCACACAAGAATTAAAACAAAACCTTGACCACTTGCGAAGACTACCACACAAGAATTCAAGCAAAAACTTCACCACTTACAAAGACTACCACACAAGAATTCAAACAAAAACTTCACCACTTGCAAAGACTACCACACAAGAATTAAAACAAAACCTTGACCACTTGCAAAGACTACCACACAAGAATTAAAACAAAAACTTGACCAGTTGCGAAGACTACCACACGATTTATGTAACGGCACACCCCATTCCCCATGCATGCCGGATGATGGAGAGTTTACTGTACTGAGTTTGCACAGTATGTAAGAAATCATTGTTTATCTTGCCAGAACTCAGGATATCCATTGTACAAAGCTTTTGTTGTGATTTCTTATTTAGAAATTTTAGTGCATTTTATTGACATCAGATATTCTTTATATCCGGTAAGACCACTGTCCCGGTTTGTTTAAACCACTACATTTCACACACTATGAAACAAACCTACTGTGCCTGATCCATAGTTTGACAGTAGCTCAAGTCAAAAGCCCAAAACAGAAGACTCAAGTCTCACCAGATGGTGGAAATACAGCAGATTTATGAAATGTACTGGTTTGAAACTCCTAAACTGAATGAAGAGGGGGGCATGGCACATACATCAGTTACTTAACTATGTTATGTCCTGGAAGGTAGTACTCTTCAGTCATGGCCATGAAGACCTCAGATCTCATATATACTTTTCTTATTTACTCTTCATAATCGTGTATGAACATTCAAACCACTGTCTGTTTTACAAAGGAAAAAGAAAGTAAAGTTCTCCCCGTGCTCAACAAATTAAGCACTATGACATGAAGGCATATGGGGGAGTGGTATAGATCCACAGTTTCTCGACCTTGGCACTAGATGGAGGTGAATGGTCAGCTTCACGCCCCTACTACTTTACCCCTGGGGAAAGAGCCCCCAGTACCCATTGGATAGGAGGTTAGGTGGACCCCAGAGTCAGTCTGGACCACTGTGCGGTGGTTTGACGTAGATTGTCAAACCACCGCACACTGTAGAACACACCATACACGCCGAACATGTATACGCCCGGACAAGAAACATATGCCACATTGCAAGTTTTATATTTAGGATACGTAGCGTGGGAATACCATACCAAATACCTACATACCATCAAACTTGTACATCACTGAAAACTTGTCTTTGGGCCTCATATACCGGGCTTATTAAGTAGAATTTCTGCAACAAGACCTATGCAACATACACGCCCAATTCTACACTGTAGCAGGATATCCCCTTAGAATAAAAAAAAATGTAGTTTGCATACAGATCCCTAACCCTACATATAGTTGTTAATACCTTTTATATGTTTTAATAATATTTTGACATTTTATATATAGTACACCTTTATTCTATCTTTTATTTTTTATTCTTAATTTAATCATGTATTTGCTATTTTTAACTATACACTAATCTGAGGCAAAATTGTTTTATGTTAATATTTAATACAATGTGTTGCACCGATAAGGATTCGTATCAGCATTTCAATAACTATATGTATTCCTGCCTGATGATGGGTCACATATGACCAAAACATGTCACAGTAAATAGAGATCTAAATGTAATACTGAAATATTTGTTGTGTTGACAGTAGAATAGTTCCTACATACTGTATATTGTCTGAGACACACAACAGGATGCAACCAATAAAAAAAAACATTACTTACTGTTTTGAATTGGTGCATTGATAGGACGTGAGCAACCAATATGAAAATCAATCAGCATAGTAAAGGGCTATGAGCTGGACAGCCAGGGTTTGATTCCAAGCAGGGGAAAGATTTTTGATCTCCACAGCATCAAGACTGGCTCTGGGTCCCACTCAGCCTCCTGTCTACTGGGTACCTAGGAGATTTCCCCATGGATAATGCGATCAGGGCATGAAGCTGACCACTCACCGCCATTTAGTGCCAAAGTCAGGAACAATGGTGGTATGTGTGTTCCCCCACGTCTTCATGGCATGGTGCTTAATTAAGCAGAAGGACTTTGTGTTTATCTAATCTTATGCGACAGTTCCATGCAATCTCTCACACAAAGCTATATGTGATGCATTAACACGAGTGTCTCAACTTGGCATTAATATATTTGATTACTCAAGTGACCATGATCAGTGGCGGTCTGGGGCTGTCAGAGTGACCACATACCCTTATTTTCATGGTACACTTCCAGGTGTTCTACTGGATGGCAGGAACATAAGTAGAGATAACTGACTTTTCAATCAGCAGCAACATAAGCACAATTTTCTTTATTATTAAATCTAAAAAAAGTCATTTAAATAAGTGAACTGTTCATAAAAACTTCCTTTTGTAATGATCTTTCTGTAATTATCAGTCATTCCAGTCTAAGACATATGCTTGTTGTGCAGGCAAGTCAAAGTCACTGCACCAAACAGATTTAGTATTACAGATGTGATTTTGTTTTACATCAGAGAAGATTCGTCCAAAAATCTGAGTTCAATTATGGTCACGATTTATGTGTGCGACCAGAGATGGGGTATGGATTGGATAATTCGATTTATTGACCACTTGGAACTACAAGGAATTACAGTAGCACCCACTAAGCCTTTTCCAGTCTGCTGTCTTCACCAGCTGTTCCCTAGGAATGGCTTCTAACAGTGAAGATTTTGAGCTTCCCGCACTTTTGTCAATACTGTCTGGCGAATACCCCACAACTGAACTCTTGTGAACTCAACTATAATGCCATCTCTTCTCAGCCTCCCTTGCAGAGCTCGACTTAACTGCCAACCCTCAACTTGGTCCTAGGCTTGTGGCCATTTAACACCAATTTCCCATTTTCTCTTCACAGGCAGACTTTCAACCGACAACTGAAATGGTGAAACATCAAAGTTATGTTACCACTGAGTCTGCCAGTCTGTCTTGGTGTCAATCACCAATTTGGAACTTAAGACCAGATTTTTTTTCTGACAGTTGCAAGTTTGTTGATGAAGGGTACCCTCTCTAACAAGAGGATGGGTAGTCTTTTACAATGTACAATATGTTTTGCATGTTATGACATGAATGTATATACAATATACATACATGCTTTAGTAGCTTCTGCCTATGAATTCTGGTGGTCATTTTGCTTTGTGAGATTTAAGACAGTTCTTGTAATGTCCACTTTTTCTCCTTCTCTAACACAGCACCACTGAATTCTGTTATAAACTGCCATACTATTCTCAACATATTTTCTTGAGGCAAACTGTTCACATTTGAGGCCCTGACTGACTGACTGACCGACCCATTGCGTGCTGTTCATGTTGGTGTAAGGGCACAGGGACCCTTCCATTTTGGCTGATCCTGCCACTGCCACGCCATGTGTCTGAGGCCACTGCTGTTGCTCTGTGCTGCCTCAGAGAACCACTGCGAAGGACACATCTGGGGCGGCGAGGTTTGAAGAGAACATACTTTGCATTCTCTGTGACTTCCTTTTGTGTATCTCCTCCTTTACATATCTTCAGCCCCAATAATTGATGGGATGGACTCTCTCTCCTTTCGCAAGCTGACAGTTGCAGCATTGCAGGTGTGGAAGGTTTATTTCCTTTCTGAAATGGTCAGCTTACTGTCTTCAAGATAACCCCTCGGCACAGACCACATCGAAAAGACCATTTTTCCATTGTATATGTTCGTTTCCATAGGAATGTGTTTACCGAGCCAGAGCTTAGAAGTGGGTTGCATAATCCCATTTCTTTCCTGTTGCATGCATTACCTATCAAAGGCCCCTGTTTACAGAGTCACTGCTTAGCAACAAGTCTGTAACCTGTAACCCCTTTCCAAATATAATATTTGATAATACGATGACTAGGGAAATTAAAAAAAAAATATATTAAATCCAAAAATTCATTTGGATATGATGAAATTTCAGTAAAAATCCTTAAAATAAATTCTCCATTTATCATTGCTCCTTTAAATTATATTTTGAATGGGTCAGTTTTATCTGGTTCATTCCCTACATGATTAAAATATTCTGTGGTTAAGCCATTATTTAAAAAAGGCGACAATAAAGATATAAAAAATTATAGGCCTATATCATTGCTAACTTCCTCTTCTAAAAGTTTTGAAAAGATATGGATAAGACTTTCTAAACATGTAATAAATAATGCTATATTATCTAGTCAACAGTTTGGGTTTAGAAGCAATTCCTCAACATGAAAGGCAACGTTTAAACTTCTAAATGATATTGTACAGACCTTAAATAATAAGGCGTATGTGGAGGTATTTTTTGTGACCTCAAGAAAGACTTTGATTGCATTAATCACGACTTATTAATGAAGAAACTGAAATTCTATGGAAGTGTAGGCAATGCATATGCTCTAATCAAATTATATCTCGGTGACAGGTATCAGCGAGTCCTCACTGATGATAATTTAACACATTCTTATACTTCTTCAGAATGGGGGAAGATTAAACATAGAGTGCCCCAGGGATCTATACTTGGACTAATGCTTTTTCTTTTGTATATAAATCACTTACCTAAAGTAGTTAATTATAACTCTAAGCCAGTCATGTTTGCTGATGATACCAGCATTACTGTTAGTAATCCTAATTTAGTAAATTTTAAAAAAGATATTATTGCCTCCTTCAGACAGGTGAATGAATGGTTTAATACCAATCTGTTGTCACTAAATTATAACAAAACTCAGTATATACAATTTAGAACTACTAATAGCCAAACAATTCAATTAGATATCAGTTATAATAATAAATATATTATGAACAATACAAATACTCGGTTTTTATGTATTACTGTTGATAGCTCCTTGTCATGGAAGCATCATATTGTAATGTGTTTTGCTACTGAAGACGCCGTTCCGATTGTTAATTGGTTTATTTAACAACCTACAAGTCTCGGCTACAATTAATTATAACAAAGTGGCAGGGTTTCACACTTTATAACCCTATTCACAATAATCTGTTCACTCTGTCTTCAGTAGTCNGGGGGGGGGCCACGTCACTGCTGGAGGAGGGAGGGGGTGTCCTCCATGGCGCAACACGTCACACTGCTCCCTCCTTAAGGCTGTTCATCCCAAATAGCCTAACAGTGCACCCCCGTTCCCTTTCTTCCAAGGATGTGCATGGTGGGTCTCCTGTAGACGCTGTATCCAGCACGCAGTTTGTCCTTATAAGTTCTTGAAACTCATAAGCCAGGTAAGCACAGAGTGGTCCATTCGCAGATGGAACTGTTGTCCGTAGAGGTACTTGTGGAAATGTTCCGGTGACCTCACTATGGCAAGTAGTTCTCGTTGGGTTACGCAGTAATTTCTCTCTGCTTTGTTTAGGGTCTTGCTGAAATAAGCTATGACATGCTCTTGTCCGTCCTGTATTTGAGAGAGTACTCCTCCAATTCTGACATTACTTGCATCTGTGTCCACAATGAATTTCTCTCCTGGCTGTGGGTAGGCAAGAATAGGGGCAGCACATAGGGCACCCTTTAGTGTTTGAAAAGCGGCCTCCACTTCTTGAGTCCACTGGAAGGTTTGTTTCTCTTCCATTAGTTTCATTAGTGGTTTCACAATGTTGGAAAACCCTGAAATAAACCACCTGTAATAAGTGCATAGTCCCAGAAAGCTCCTAATTTCATGTTATTCTTCAGGGTCGGCCATTCTCGCGCGGCTTTCAATTTTTCCGGGTTGGTGGATATATCTTCTGGTGATACAATATGAGTGAGGTACCTGACCTCTTTCTGCAGAAGTTTACACTTTTCCGGGTTAAGTTTCAGATGGGCTTCCCTGAACCTCTCAAACACTTTCCGTAGGTTGAGCATGTGCTCTTGGAATGTGCCGCCTATTACGATCACGTCGTCCAAATACACAAGGAATGAATTGTACATTAGCCTCTCGAAGGTTGCCGGAGCATTGCAGAGGCCAAAGGGCATGACTGTGAACTGCCATAATCCTTGACCTGTCGAAAACGCTGTTTTCTCTTTGTCGTCTGGGTGTACATCGACTTGCCAATAGCCACTCTTTAAATCGAGAGTTAAAAACCATTTGGCCCCGGCCAGTGTGTCCAGGGTGTTGTCAATGTGGGGTAGTGGAAAGCAATCCTTGGTGACGTCGTTCAGTTTTCTGCAGCCCACACAGAAATGGAGCTCCCCATTCTTTTTCCTGACCAAAACGACCGGGGACAACCAAAGGCTGTCCAATTCTTCTATAACCCCCTGTCCTTGCATGTTCTCGAGCATTTCCTTTACTTCTGCTTGTTTTGCCAGGGGTACCCTCCTCGGTGGCTGTCGGCTTATCGCTAACCCATCCCTGAGTGACCAGACTGGTGTTGGCCTTTTCCGTTATGTCGGTGAGTGCATAGTGTGGGGGCCTTAACGCATATGCCAGCGTCCGCCCCTGTCCACCGGCCCTTGCTCGTTTCTCCAGCTTGTTTCCTTGTTGTTTCCGGGTTGCCATTCCGATTTCCTTGGCGATTCCCGCTTATTTCTTGGGGGTCCTTTTTGGTCCTGGTGCTGTCTATTGTCATTTCCTCTGCCATAGTGGCTATTGCTCTCAAACTTCCAGCTTCTGGACTGTTGAGCGTCTCCTCGTTGGGTGGGGGACAATCGGAACTTCTGGTATGTCTTGGTGCTATCTTCATGAGGTCTAGCTGCTACCAGTACCATCTGCAGCTCTAGTGCTTGTCGGAGGGCCTCATTTACTGTCTTCTCCCCTCCCAGCAGCAGCTGACTCTTTATATTGGCATCTTGTATTCCATATACGAATGCTTTTCCTGCCTCTCTTCCTATGTGGTCTGCAGGTAGATTGGGGTAGGCACGAAGGGCAAGCAGTTCAATGGCCGTGGCAAAGTCTTGCAGGGATACTCCAGGTTTCTGCATCGTTGTTCTTAACTGGCAATGGTAAGCAGCTGCAAAGTGTTGGTCCCCAAAACGGTCCTCCAGTGGCCGAAGTGTTTCCTGGTAAGTGGTATTTGTCGGAATGCCGGGTAGAACTTCTGCCGCCCGGCCCTTCAGAGCAGTGATCAGGTATGTTGATTTTTCCCTGTCTGACCATTGCTTGTGTTCTGCTACGGTCTAGAATTGTCGCCGGAACACACTCCACGTTGAATTCCCGTTGAATGTCAGTAGTTGAGCTGTGCCCGCGCTGATCGTGGGTGTGATTCCCCGCTCGGTCCTCATCTGTACTATGTCCAACCAGGCCTGGAACTCGCGTTTGGTTTCGTCAATTGCTGCGCAGGTTTCATTGTAGTTTTTTGTCGGGTTTTCCTGGAATTTATCTGTCAGCGTGCAGAGGGACACTTCCACTGACTGCAGTTCCCTTTGTGTTTTTCCAGTTCTTTCTGTAAGCTCCTGAAGCTTTACATCTGTCCTGGCTTGGTTGATGTCCATCATCTCCTTCAGTTCTCTTCGGTCGGTCTGTCTGTCATCCTCCAATCTGGCCAGCAATTCCTTGAGGCTGATCTCCGCCTTTTCTTGATAGGAGTCTAATTTGGCCATTAAATCTTCTGTTCAGTTTTCCCATCGGCCTTCATTTCTTCTTGATGAGTTCAGAACATTTCTTGCATCTGCACTTGGTCGGCATCTGCTTTTACTTGGTTAGCCCTCATCTCTTTCAGAAGTTCTACCTTCTCGGTTTTTCTATCGGCATCTAATTTTGCCAGGAAATCCTCTGTGTTTCTTTCGATTGGCCTCCATCGCTTCCTTCTCTTTCAGCATTTCCTCTGTCTTTCTTTCAATTGGCCTCCATTCTGTCTTGCATCTGCACTAGGCGTTTGAACAATTTTTCCATATCCATCATGTGGCAGTACAATTCGTTTCAATAGTTTGTCCCTAGTTAAGGAGTGTTTAAGTTCGTAAACAATTCTGACATCAGTGTAACGTGTTTGCTACTGAAGACGCCATTCGGATTGTTAATTGGTTTATTTAACAACCTACAAGTCTCGGCTACAATTAATTATAACAAAGTTGCGGGGTTTCACACTTTATAACCCTATTCGCAGTAATCTGTTCACACTTTATAACCCTATTCGCAATAATCTGTTCACTCTGTCTTCAGTAGTCTACATGTATTCACAGTACAGGAGCTATGTAAGTGTCCCTGTATCC
>NW_019721002.1:2146425-2147665 GCF_002891405.2 Cryptotermes secundus | reverse complement strand
GGGGGGGATACGTCACTGTGACCAGAGCTGCCATGTCACTGCTGGGGGAGGGAGGGGGTGTCCTCCATGGCGCAACACGTCACACTATTGATGGACTCATGGTTAAATTAAGCAAAGCATGTTATGCTATTACATCTTTAAGGCCCTTTGTGTCCCATGAATCACTAAGGATGATTCACTGTTCTTATTTTCATGCAGTTATGTCATATGGTATAATCTTCAGGGGGAATTCCCCTTATAGTATCAATATATTTAAACTACAAAAAAAGCCATAAGAATTATACAAATTCCAGAAACAGAGAGTCCTGTTGGGAATTGTTTAAGAAATTAGATACATTACCATTTTATTCTCAGTATGTATGTATTTTCATTACTAATTTTTGTAATTGATAACAGCTTATTTAAAACAAATTCAGAGTTATATGATATCAACACCAGAGGTAAAAATAATTTTTACCCTTCACAACCAAGGTTGTCTATAAAAAATGGTGTTTATTATATAGGTTATAAAGGCATTTAATCACTTACCTCCTTGCATAAAATAATTGTCTGATAATAAGAATCAATTTAAAAATACTCTAAAAAAAATACCTTCTATTGAATTTGATTTGTTTCATTCTGGTCCATCACACTAACAATATTACAAATGATAAAACAATTCTGTCCAGTGTGACTGTTGAAGCTTTTTACTGCTTCACTTCTTAGCACCCTAACATGTTTCGGTCCCTACAGACCATCATCAGAGGGAACATCAATACTTTTAGAAACTACTATTACATTGGGTGTTTTGATTTTTAAAATACATAAATATACAATATTTGTGATATATAGTTGTAAGAAATTTGGATTTTCTATAAAGTGTATATTACAAATATTGTATAGTTATGTATTTTAAAAATCAAAACACCCACTGTAATAGTAGTTTCTAAAAGTATTGATGTTCCCTCTAATGATGGTCTACGAGGGGGGACCCAAAATAACCGGAACCGACCTGTTGCGCGCGCATGCTTTGTAGTTACGAGTTGTGCTGCTAGGTGGTGTTAGCTGGGGGTCTCCCGCGACTGTTAGTGAGCTGGTGTCAGTCTGAGTTAAGTGGTTTGTCTGTGGTGCTCTGTTGTGTGCGTTCCTGTTTCAACCCTTTGGCGATTAGTGAGATGGCCGACCAGAAGGAACAAAGAGTGTGCGTGAAATTTTGCTTTCTGTTAGGGAAAACTGCAGCCGAGACTGTTGGGATGCTTCG
>NW_019721002.1:2137128-2146343 GCF_002891405.2 Cryptotermes secundus | reverse complement strand
TCTCACTAATCGCCAAAGGGTTGAAACAGGAACGCACACAACAGAGCACCACAGACAAACCACTTAACTCAGACTGACGCCAGCTCACTAACAGTCGCGGGAGACCCCCAGCTAACACCACCTAGCAGCACAACTCGTAACTACAAAGCATGTGCGCGCAACAGGTCAGTTCCGGTTATTTTTGGGTCCCCCTTCATATAGGGACCGAAACATGTTAGGGTGCTAAGAAGTGAAGTAGTAAAAGTTTCAACAGTCACACTGGATGGAACTGTTTTTTCATTTGTTCTACTGAAGGATTTTTTAATAGTAATTACTAATTTTAATGTGAATTTTTAAGGTTTTATGTATCATAGGTGCTTTATTTTGGCATAAATATTGTGATGTGTTGCGCTATGGAGGACACCCCCTCCCTCCCCAGCAGTGACGTGGTGGCATCGGAGCACTGTCATTACTACGGTAACAGGCAAGTCAACACCCCGCCCCCTCACATGGTGACGTGACCAAGGGATGCCGTGGTTACTGCACAGCAGGAAACAACTCTAGACAGTGCTGCCCAGCAACACCAGTAAACACGTGACTAGGCAACAAGGAAGCAAGGCGTTTTCCCGTTGTCCGGTTGAGGGTTTATATGAAAACTACACAGCCTACGAAGCCAGTTGGAATCTAGCAGCAGTCGTGGAAAGAAGAACCGCACGCGTGTGTGATAATCAGTGATAGTCTGTGATAACTGAGAAGGTATTGTGAGTAATTAAGTTGCACCTGTACAATTCCCACATTATGTATACGTGTAGACTACTGAGGATAGAGTGAATTGATTAGTGCGGAGGGTTTGTAAATTGTGTAAACCCGTAACTGTTATATAATTAATTGTAGCCAAGACTTGTAGGTTTTAAATAAACCAATTAACAATCTGAACGACGTCTTCAGTAGCAAAACACGCTACAATATGTACTTATCTACCTTTTGGTATGATGATTTTTTACAATATTAAATTTAAGATGTTGTTATGTTTAATGTTGAAGTATGAAGATAAAACAGTTTGGTTTGTTGTTTGACCTGACCTATGCTTATTTTCATAGTATGTGTATTTTAGTTACTTGTCTGTGACTGGTTCTATATCCGTCAGGCGTATTTGTAGCCTAGATTGGATTGACGGAATTTTACAATGGAATATAAAATATATAATATAATATAAGTCATATTATGATTAAGGTCATTACTTTGCAGATAAACAGAACTTTTGCCATGTATACTGCATATCAGATAAAATTAATAACAAATAAAAAGCATTAAAGGAAATATCTTAGAGAAATTGTGTGATTATATGGCACATAAAATTATGTAAAAAAAGGTTAAAATTATATTTAAGATCGTTATTAGGTTAATCTGCAGATCAACTGAACTTCACTGTTTTTTTTGTAAAAGGTGAAATATTTTAGCCCATCTTTTTTACGCTGTTGAACTGAACAGCATTTTTATCTACCCAGTCTGTGAAACTCTGGCCCATTTTCACAATGCATTCCAGAAGACTGAGAAAATCTTTCTCTGCACAATGGCTGTTTACAGGGTCTTTCTTTAAGAGGAACCTGTACACATCATTAAGTGTGAATCTTGGTACAATCTGCAAGCTGTTCTCTGAGGAGAAACTGAGTCTCTTTCTTACTTGATGGGAGCTATTCAAACAGCTCTCACTTGCTTCAATACTCCTGGGAGTCTCGACTCTTCGCGTCACGTCACAGGGTGCTTGATATGGATGCTTCCTTCTCACAGTAATAGGACGACATGGTGTCTTCTCAAGAACATTTTGAAGCACACTGACTTCATTCTTCTTTACTGCTGGTGAGTCAAGAATTATAACTTTGCATTCATCTGTTATCTCCATTCTTTCCACTGCGTCAACAGCTGCGCGACAGAGATCATCATCTGCATCATCAAAGAAAGTGTGATCTCCTAAATTATGCTCTGACACGGGCAGCAAGCATAGTGCTTCATCATAGTCATTCAAATATAATTCACTCTGTTCCCACTCTAAAGTTGGGCTAACAAATTCTGCACATGTGTCATTTGTATTTTTCATATCTTGAAGGTTTCCAATGCTCAGTGGCTGGACATGACATAATATGCTACTTGGTTCAGTAGTTATGGGCTTGTTACTGCAACCTTCTACATGTTTAGTGGTTTGAAGCAGCTTCCGGAAGCCAGAGAGGGAGTCAGCACACACAATGTGAGCAGGAAGTTCCTGTAAGAGACAGATTCTTGGTTTGAATATTATATGGTAGATATCAGGTACTGAGATGGAGGGTGTGAGGCACTGTGTAGGCTGGTACATATTTGCCAGTGTTGTTAACACTACCAGAAGACAATCTTCAAAAGTACACTGTTATTAAACTGTTCAGTGCTAGAACACATAGAGTTCCCACACTGTATATTCTGTGGATATTCAATCTGATTGAAAGAAATGTGGGTGTATACCCATGTCATAATCACATAGGCCATTTAGTTAATTTACATACATAAGCTTGTATTTCAACTGAAGATATAACTGTATTGCTGAAATATGAATCGACAGTTCAGATACTGCACGACACTTGCGTTCAGTATATAGCATCTTGTGTAGGGTGGTCATAAATTCCAAATCTTTTGTATAATGTAAGTTATTCAGATGAAACTCAATATATGACACTTATATTTCGCAAGAGATTGGGACTTTATGATCACCCGACACAGTGTCTTGAAGTGAGTCTTGCAGGTCTGCATGTTGTGTAACGAACCCTCTCTTATACAATGAGTTATTTTTCACAAATTTGATTCAATTTGCCTAACATGTACAGTAAGGTTTATAGAGCAAAAATGTCAATCAAATCAATATCTGCTCTCATACTAATGTTTATTGAATGATCTTGGAACTGAAATACACAGAGACAGAGACAAACATGATGTTCCCATTATGCAAGCACTGCATACTGAATGTATAAAAAATATACAGTATTATCAAGAGGCCGGGAGCAGTGTCACATTAATCCTTAGTATCAATATACTTCAAGAGCTGTTCATAGTGTTACAAGTTCTTAGGTTTTCACAAAAATGATCCTTCCTATTGTGGACTTCTGGTTAGTGACACAGGGCAGTTTGGGAGGGGGATGCCAGTCTGACCTGAGCTGAATCTGCTCTTTGTGACCACACTGTCCTTCATCAACATTACACTTTCAATACTGATAATGTCTTTAAAGAACAAACTAAAGAAAAAAACTGAACACCTCTGTGGCAAGCTCCCTATATAAACTGACCACTGCACCACATCCACTTCATCCCTGAAGATGGAGGCAGCATGTTCCTCTAAAATGTTAGTATCCATCTACAGTACTGACAGTGAATGTCAACACAGTTCAGATATACAGAATGCATTCCCTACCTTGTCAATTCTGTATAGCTCTGCTTGAATGACTGGGAAGTCAAACCGAAGACCATTATGTGCGATGAAGCATACGGGTTGTGGCAGTCTTTCTATAAATTCATTCAACATATTGAAGAGATGTTCATCAAATGGACTGTGATGCTGTAACAACTCATTTGTTAGGTCTGAAATAATGTCATTTAGTGTTAGGAGAGAGAAATTTCTGGCTTATATTGCAACACACAGATGGCTGCACATATGGGATGGACAAATGTGGGACAAAGGAATGAATTTGTATATGGAACTATATTAGCGGATCAGAGCTACCTCAAACTGATCCACATGTTGAATACATATCAGGGAATGGAGATACAGCTCAAGGCATTTTTAACCTCAGCACTAAGTGGAGGCGAGTGGTCAACTTCATACTCCTTCACGTGACCCCCTGAGGAAGGAACTCCCATTACCCTTCGTATGAGTTGGGTGGACCCTGAGCTGGCCTGAATGTTTTGGAGAAGAGAAAAATCTGTGTCCCTGCCAGAAATTGAACCATCATTCCTTGGTTGTCCAACCCACTACACTGAGTGAGCTATTCCATTTCTGATTAAGCAGCTAATACAGATGAACAATGCATACATATTTTGTTGCCACTGGTATTACATTCCTCTTTACCAAAAATATAACAATATTTTCCAAAGATGCTGCTACTTCAAAAGTTCACACAGCATGGTAGAAATAACAAAACTATGCCAATTGATTCAGACACTGCAGTATGAAGAAAAAGAGAGCTGTAATACAAGAACATGTTTATGTTTCTTTGCAGGATGATTAGTATGCAACCCATTTGAGAACTGGACCAACAACCAACCTTGGGAAGTTCAACCCAGTCATTTCAAGTATTATTTTTTAGTTATGGTCCAGTTCAGTGACACTGCAGTCAGTGTGCAATGTATAGTTTTTCCTCACAAAATAGGTTTGTAGTTGGGATACCAGATTCCAAGGCAGTAGCCATACAATGTTGGTTCTTACTTGATTAAGTGCTTCTGTCAGTTCTGAAGTACCCATCAGCTACAGCCTATCTTTGGATGATTGCTAGCAGTTAAGCAGTTACCCCCAAAATGACTCGGTTTAGTCAGTAAATATGTGTATACATTCAGTTCTGGCTGCAACAGTTGTACTAAATGGTGGTTATCACTGTGAATGGATATGGTTAGATCATTGCTAACTGCACCTTTTTGTATGCATTGTATATATGAAGCACTGTTCTGCTGGAGAATGAATATGTCCTAAGGCCACAAGTAAACTTACTGATAGAAGTCAGGTCTAATAAGTCGCTCAAAAGAGAAACTTCTGTAGAACAGTACATTTGTGTGATCTTACCCTAGGTGACTTTATATTTTGGAATAGTTCAAAGGAAAATAAACTCAACCCCCTCAACAGACAATAGCTGAAGGAGAACATTAACTATAGAGCAGACTCCAATTTCTGTAGCCCATCTACCCCATCTTGTAAAGAATTCACATTTTTATGGACATTACCATTAACCGGAAGTTACTAACTGGGGATTTTAACACAACTTCAATTTGTTTCAACAAGATCCAGGCTTTGGGCAGATGTGTAAAGGAACAATTTCGGAACCCCTTATGATCCATGTAAGTTTTGTTTTATTGTTACAAAAGTATTCTAGACTAGTACTGGAATTCACTTCTAGCACTTGAAAGACTGTTGGATGCTACTGGCTCATAGTTGCAAAGGGGCAAATGCCAAGTAATAAAACTGCGAATGTACACTACATACTATAGTCAAACCAAACCTAGAGTTCTATCTTGTGGGATATAACACGGTGTAGACTGCTGAAAGTCAACCGATATTTCGGAGGAACATGTCACCTCCGCCATCAGGGAGATCAGGGACGTGAACAAGGTTAAGCAAGAAACCAGAGCAAAACGGGTGGCAACACTGGTTCTTTAGTCGACTTATTCTTCGACCCCGAAAATGGGAGATACACGTTCCTCCGAAACGTCGGTTGATTTTCAACTGACTACACGGCATTATACCCGAGAAATCTGAAATCTTCATAACCACCACTGTGAGAACCTTAAATCGTACAAACCTAACCTAGACAGCTGTGATAAATGACAAAAATAATGTAACATACGTGTCAGTTCTGCAGCACGTTTTGAAACAGATCTTCTTGGATCTACACAAATAGTTAATTTAGACAATACTCTAGGCACAAGAACGTCGCATGTCACATCATTTCCACATTTAAGTATGTCTTCTCTCAATGCAGCAACCATTGCTATTTCCGTTATTCTAACGGGTTTGTCATATGGCAGGCCTGTCGTTTCTAAATCTAATATTATGAAGGTTCTGATAAGTTCCTGAGCACAATTTTGTCTGTTTAACGTAACCATTCTTTTTTTTTTTTGTAACTCAGTCGGAAAACAATCACACACCCTTCCCTTTGGTCTATCAGCACCGATCAGCACCACAACCATCCAGCGCCTCCTGCGCCGGAAATCCCGGAAATGGTCATATGTCGTCATATGTTGTGCTTTAAGATTATAAGATGTTTAAGACAAAATGTCCGAAGGTTGTGGTGCGAGGAAAGAGATGAATAACGTGGCTATGTCTGTACATGACTCTGGCGAAAAAGGAGTTGGTAGTGGTCTGTGTAAGAGATTAAATAAGATTTTGGAGACAAGGCTTGAAAATGATAAGGAGACCTTGGAAGCCCTCAAGGAACTTTCCACGTTTTTCACAGAAAACACTTTACAAGCACGAAGAAATTTGAGAAGTAAAATAGAGAAACGAAGTCTTGCCATAAACGAGGTAGTTTTAAGTTGTAGTAAACATAATATCACAATTGTTGCCGATTGAATTGGGATTAATATATTTTATAAGAGTTTAAATGAAAGTAACAGCTTTCAGTCATAGTTTCGGAATGCAAATCCCGATTAGCATGGACGTTGATTCGGATTACTGACAGTTACAAAGGGGAACTGAAAGTTTTTGTTGTCACTTGTTTTATTGCATGATTGAAATGGAGCTGGAGGTTGATCACATCTTTTACATTTTACCGTTGCATATTACATATAAAGTCGTGACATTCTTTGTGGTAATAGATAATATGCTCTCGGTCTTCTGTGCCAAGTGCCAAGGTAACTTGTACAGAACGAAACCAACATAATAAAAACAAATCAAATCAAGTCAGAACATTTGATATAAAATTACCTTGGAATATTAATATGGTGGGAATCAAAATAATTCCAAATTATCTGCTGTACCATACATATGTGTTTTGTAAATCAGTTAAGCTTACAATTTTTGTGTTTAGCTGGACTCTCTAGAAAGTAAGCAAGAAAATAAAGGAATCTGAGCACCCTTAATTACAGTAGCCAAGTCAGTGAGAAAATAAAACTAATTCAAAGCAACAGCAGTTGGTACAACAAGATCATTAGATGACATCATGCTTGGAATATGTCTTAGTGTATCAACATTGGCTAGATATAATGACAAAAATTAATTGCACACCCATCATGGAGTATTCCACTTTTGAGGGTTAGTGCCCATGTTAGGTGGGTCCCTTGTTACCAAAGCATGGTTTGTCCTTAGGTTATGGATGGAGAATGCTTCCAGATATGGAGGGTAGTTGCGAATAGATTGAATAAGCAGTCACAGTCATCCGACAAAGGGTGGTCCTCCACCTTGGGGGTTGAGCGTGGGGCTAACAACTCACTGTAAAAAATAATCCTGTTATGAAAATGAACACAAAGCCTCAGACCTGGATGGATCCTCTGGATAAATTACTAGGCTAAAGAGTAAACTTTGCCACATCCAAAAATCTGGCTGTCAAAAGTGCCATGTTCCCACATCATAACATTCATAAATTTATTTGGTGATGCTCTGATGGAAGTTGCTGCTACTGGTGCTTGCACCAGGTGGAAGTAGTAGATCCAGTTCTTGGGAAACCAGGATGATGAAATCCCCATTTTTGAGGAAACAGTGGGTTTTAAACACAAGACCCAGAATAAAGTTAAGTGAAGGAATGTAAGAATTTAGGCTTCCACAGCAGTGAAGATTTATATTGTTGTCTACTGAGTAATCTGGTAGCTGGGTATGAATGTCTTAGGGTACGTACTTTACCCATTTTCACAATTGAACAGAGTTTTGCTCTGAAGATGGAAACAGTATGTTCCTCCAAAATGTTCATACCTTTCTGCCGACTACACAGTATCACATGCCAGAAGACAGTAATCTTCATATTGGAGCCTGTTCTTAATTTTGGTTTTAATGTAAACCCCCTATGTTCAGGAATTTCTGTCAGCTTTCTCTGAGGTGAAGGAGGCACTGGATGCCATCTACAGGGATGTGTCTGAGATGAACAGTTCTGTCCAGAACATGACAGCTCGTCTTCAAGCAACAAAAACTCAGACACGTCATCTCATTGATCAGACTACAAAACTTCAAGGGGAGAGGTACTGCAGCCACATTAAGATATTTATGTGAAAGAAAATGAACTATAATACTTATAGTAATGATCTGTCCATGATTGGCTGATGAGTAATGATGTCACACATGTTGAAAGCAGTTCTTTCCTTTTAACCCCTCAGGGACTAATGTCCCATGTATTAGAAAAGAAATTTCCATCTCCACTTAAGCATGTTAGCGCTGAAAGGTCTGTTTGTTAATCACTGCTACAGAAATGTTTATGCATGGGCTTGTCATCTGATGGGGCTCCCTTTTGATCATGTTTAGTTGGGAGGGCACTAACAGTGCCACCAATGGACTCAGTGAAGAAACTTTCAAAATTGAGTGACTTGTCTTTGTGTAATCAGAATGGTTTGCAAAACCATGACAAGTGTAGGGAAACCTAGCGGTGATGACAGATGTAACATATGAAAGGTGTAGCTGTTAAACGTTAAAATCCCGTGAAATTCTCAAGTGGTAATGGCATGCTTAAGGATACTGTTCTGCCATTTGGCTGGAGGGACTGTGAACAACCACAGAGGACTTTGAGGTATTTGGTATCCAAGCTCAGATTTGAACTGGGCACCTCCTGAAAATGTACCATCTGATCCATCTTGCGTGGCAGAGAGATGAAGGAGGAGGTTTCAAGGAGACAGAAACACACAGAGAAGCTTGGTTGCTTATGTGGAAACTTCAGAGAAAGAAAAAGACATTCTATGTGATATGCAGAGTCAGTCATAATTAGAACTTCCCAGGTTTTGAAGTTTTAGAGTTAAAGTATATTTATTAAATTTTCCACCTTTTCATGTGTATATGGATGGTTTTCTCAAGCAGATCTTGCATTGGTGATGTGACCTGGTTTTCTTTGTAGCCAGAAGCTGTGTATGCAGCAAGAGGTGGCAGGTGCATTCCTTAGAAGTTTTCAGCTGTCTTCGGCCGAACAAGCTGTATTGCATGGTTCCTCACGTGAAGCAGAAATCACAGATGAATTCTTTACAGTTTTAGACAGAGTTCAAAGTATTCATAGTAATGGCCGGATGTTAATGCAGTCTGGCCATCAGACAGCTGCACTTGAAATCATGGAGCAGATGGCTCTTTACCAGGTGTGTTTCATTCTTAACCTTTAAACGACTAAAGTCCCCATATGGGGTCGCACAAGTTTAGTCAGCGGTACGAATGTCCCCATATGGGGTCGCACAGTCCGTGCGTGCGGACGTTATTTGAAATACATTTTAAGGTAGAAAATAATGTCCTACTTATATAATTTTTGGCCACCATCTGCATGGAGTATCTGTCTTCCCACCTGCGTCATCTGCCAGAATGTTGCTTTCGTGTGGAATTCTAAAAA
>NW_019721002.1:2124118-2136215 GCF_002891405.2 Cryptotermes secundus | reverse complement strand
ATTCAGGGGTGTCCAAAACGTATGAATTCTCGCAGAGAAGGAAAAAAATTGGCAAATTTCTTTTTGGAGTCAGTGCAAAAATTTTAACATGTTTTATACAATCTGTAAATTACAATATCTGATTCTATATTCTTTCGAGAAAAAAACAGCGTTTATTTCGTTCGTTTATCACAGAAATTGCAGAAATAGGAGCAAATTTAGTAAGTGACTACAGTTTTTACGATTTTCTAAACGCGGGCATTTAAACAATTCCGTACGGCAGCCACAACCGGAATTTAAAGGGCCGTAGGATAAAGGTTAATTTTCAGTGAATGCATCGTGTTGTGTATCATATATTACTTCTTACTGAAAACAGTCATAACACAACAATCAATATTACATGTAAGTAGCTCTAGGAGATGCTTTTGCTACATGTTTCCGCCTTCAGAAGGCCATCATCAGGCAAATACCTTAAACTTTTCGTTATTGAATTGCATGTCAAATATAGGATACAGTGCCGAACTTCCAAGTATATACAGTGGTATAAAATTATATGAATGAATATAAAATATAAATTACAATAAAAGTTGGAAGTCTTAAAATAACCAGTTACATAGTCAAAAGGACAGTTAAAAGTTGTATATGTGATGGTATTTGGAAGTTGGCAGTTGTAATCGTAATATATGTAATGCTTATATGCACATACTATATACACAATGGCTGATGTGGGTTATTAAATAACAACATACATCCCAAATCAGTTGTATTCTATCTCTCCATCAGATCAGACATTTACACAATGGAGTCGCCTGTCAGATAGTATCAAATATTAAACAAGAACATACAACATAACAACGGGCCTCCGGACACCACATCAGCCATTGCTTAACTAATTTAGCACTACACCATGAAGGTGTATGGGGGAGTGGAAGTATAGATCCACATTTTCTTCATCCGGCACTAGCTGGAAGTGAGTGGTCAGCTTTACGCTCAGGCTGCTTTATCTCCAGGGGAAGAGACCCCAGTACCCACTGAATAGGAGGTTGTGTGGACCCAAGAATCAGTCTGTATGATGTGGAGGAGAGAACTACTGGGACTCGAGCTTTGACCCTTCGGTCATCCAGCCCATAGCTGGTCATTATACCAACTGCACTATCCCGCCCTCCTTGTGATAAATAATACACAACTTTATTATAAAAACAAAATACCGCCTCTAAACTATCATATATTCACAGTAAAAGAACCAAAACTACAGACCAAGAAAGTATTGACAACTAAGTAGACATGTGAGCTCAACATATTTCATTTGTTTTGTAAGCAAAGGGATGCCATCTGGGTGCAGAACTATAAAATAGACAATGGATAATTAGGTACCATCTTCTGCTGCCACCTTTGAACCATTTATATATCTATGTTGTGCCACCAGTTATTCCGTGGTGACAGGGGGGCGTGGAGGTATCCCCACTGTCACCTTCTGTACTGCAGTCACAGGGGTAGGTCTAAGGAAATGACTAAATAGCTTCCTCTATCGTTTCATTGGCTAGGGGCTCACTGTTCACCGGGCTTGGCTGGAGGGCGCGGGTGCGAAATGTGGTAAGGGAGGAAATCACCACAAAAACCCACATCCTCACCCTATGCTACCCTATATTAGTATAAACACAATCAATATACAGTTATATACATTTTGGTACTATCACAATGAAAGAGCCGACTGGTGTCGGGTTACACATTACACTTGGCTACATCTGTATCACTCAGTTGGATCACTCTTACGCCCTGTACACTTGTTCTGGCGTTCCTAACTCAAGTCCCATTGGAGGAGATACACTTTAATAATATTACAATTATTAGGCATGGCGATAAGAGTAGTTCCACTTACTTGGGTTGAATCTGCAGATGGATGGCGTTGCCGGGTGTCAAGTCGGTGCCCATTCTGACATAGCCTGCGGCTGCAATTAGCCAAAACTACTGTTACAATAATCCCCTTACTAATTTGGTCTCTGGGTTATATACCTTTTTTTATGCTAACTCGTTATTTTCCTGGGGGGTGCAGTTCCGCCTCCAGTGACGTCTTGTCCCAAGGTGGGTGATCTCGTTGGCTGGGATCCTAAGGGGACACACCCCCTTCTACTGCTAGACCATTTCGCTACACTTTTACCTCCAAACGTCCCCCCATCACACAAGTGTAAATTCTGTAGTTAGCAGTTCGATATACATTCAACGTCATTCTGCTGACTGGGCATTCCCCGTGGCAAGCCAATGTCCGTCTAAGTCCATACGCAGAAATTCCTTTAAGTTGTTTAACCTTCTTACAGCCGCTTTCGTACATCTTACAAGTATTTCCCAAGACTAAATCTATTCCAACCAATATTTTTCCCTAAAATACAAAAAAGTTAATATTCTGTTAACATATTACCGGGGGTTAGCCTTCACTGCACCGCAATCTAAAAGCATGATTTAGACAGAGCTGGTAGATAGGCTACCTGAGTGAGTGTTCTGGCCATTACCTGACACACCAGTGGATTTGCGTGCTGAGCGTGTGAGGGTTGATAATACTCTGTGGTGCTCAAAAGGAGCTTATCTGTCTTTGCATGTGATTAAACTGCACTGTATGCCATTAACAATGTAAAGAATTTCTTTCCAGGAAGCAGCCCTAGAGAGACTGTATCGGTGGACTCAGAGCCATTGTCGGAACATAGAATCAGGAGACACAAGTGCCCTTCTTTCTCAGGCCATGTCACGACTGCAGGGCAGGCCTATTCTCTTTAAGTGAGTTTCTGTCATGCTTGGATGTAGTATTTAGTTGAGTGAAACCAAAACAGGTATGCACTTGCATGCCTAATCTATCAAGAGTCCTTGAATAGTTCACATAATTAGTACTTTGAGATGCATTGCGTGGTCTCATTTTGTAACTGAGGGATCAGCTGACTTCAAATGTAATATTTGTGAGTCTCCATATCTATATAAGACACTCAGAAACTTTCCTGAAATCAAATCTATAAGCATGTCATTTCTCGTTCTTTTGAAATATGTACAATATGTACCATGTACTCATTTAAAAACTTAAACTTGCCTTTATGGGAGAGTTTGTCAGGTTCTGAAAGTATGGAGTAAAATCTGTGCAAAATAAAATTGCATCTAATATTCACGTTTGTAGGAACAGGTTGAGACAGTTGCCATGAGGGAGAGAAGCTTTGTGAAGAGAGAGATAGCGACGAGGTTGCTAGGTGGCTGACATGTAGTGGAAACATTGAAAGAAGAAGACAGAGACTGTTTTGCTGTGTATTTAGGTGTATCGGAAGAAAATAATAATGTCCGTTTTCATTTTGAAAATGTGGAAGAACTACTTCTCTCAGTTATTGAATGTACAGCAGAGCCTTTTGAACCTTTAGTCCTTTTGAGGTTTAAATTGCTATTGCAAAGTTGAAAAGTTATAAATTGACAGGCAGTAATGAAATTCTGGCGGAACTGATTCAAGCAGGAGGTGAAGTATCATGATCTGAGATCCATAAGCTCATTACTTCTCTTGGGAAAAAGGAAGAATTGCCTAATCAGTGGAAAGGGTCTACCATTGTACCAGTTCACAAGCAGGGCATTGAAACTGACTGTAATAATTATCAGGGGATATCAGTGCTATCAACTTCATACAAAATTTCATCCAATATCTTTCTTTCAAAGTTAAGTCCATATATATATTAAATTATTGGGGATCGTCAGTGTGGGTTTCTGTGTAACAGATCAACTGCTGATGAGATCTTTTGCATTCATCAGATACTGGAGAAAAAATGTAATTTCAGAGTTTCCATATCTGTATAAGAAACTCTGAAACTTTGCTTTAGAATATGCCATTAGGAAGGTCCAGGGAAACCAGGTGGGACTGAAATTAAGCAGGACACATCAGCTGTTGGTCTATGCTGATGGTGTGAATCTACAGGGTGATAATATAGATACCATAAAGAAAAACACACGGAACTTTAATTCACGCTTGTAAGGAGGTTGGTCTAGAAGTAAACACATTGACAACTAAGTATATATTGCTGTCTCATCACCAAAATGCAGGGCAAAATCATGATATAAAGATATGAGAATGACAATAACAAATTAAAACTTGATTCAGGAGGAAATTAATGGGAGATTGAGCTCGGTAATGCTTGCTACCATTCAGTCCAGAACCTTTTGTCTTCTCATATGCTGTCTAGAAACATAAATATTAGAATATACAAACTATAATTTTTCCTGTGGTTTTGTATGGGCGTGGGGCTTAGCGGCCTCCGTAGTCTAGGGGTAACGTTCCCACCTCATGACTCAAGGTACGCACGTTCAAACCCGACGGAGGTCGTGGAATTTTTAAGGGCGGAAAAATTCAGGGAACAAGTCCTCCGGGAGGGACTTTAAGCCATGGGTCCCATGTCGTAGATTTACGGCACATAAAAGATCCCCATGTCTCTAGGAGACCTCTGAGCAAAATTAGGCAAAATTTCCCACCCAAGTAGTTTCCAATGCCTCCGGTAGATGGAGAAGTATCAGGAACCACTGCCAGCTTTGCTGGCTGAAAGGGGCTAATAGCGAGCACCAGTACTGGCAGAGTATGGTGAATGGTAGAATATCAAAGGGGGACGTACAATAGACTATTAGTCGTGGTGGATGGGGAAACCCACCCCCTTCAGTAATAATAATAATAAATAATAATGGGCGTGGGGCTTGGTCTCTGACATTAAGGGAGGAATACAGACTGTGGGTATTTAAGAACAACGTGCTGAGGAGAATATTTAGACCTAAGAGAGATGAAGTGACAGGAGGTTCAAGAAAACTGCATAGCGAGGAGCTTTGTAACTTGTATTCCTTGCCAAGTATAATTAGAATGATCAAGTCAAGGTGAATGAGATGGGCAGTGCATGTAACTTAAAGGGGGCAAAGAGGGATGCATATAGGATATTGGTAGGAAACACCAAGCTGTAAGTGGGTGGATAATATTAAAATGGATGAGATAGAATGGGGTGGTATGGACTAGATTGGTCTGGCTCGGGATAGAGACCAGTGGAGTGCTCTCATGAACGCGGAAATGAACCTTCATGTTCCATAAATTGCTGGAATGTTCTTGAGTAACTACACAACTGGTGGCTTCTCAAGAAGGGCTCAACTCCATGGAGTTAGTTAGTTAGTTAGAAGAAGTTGTGAATTAAAATTAAATTGATGCATTACTTTTCACTGTATCTACCAGATATTCAATTTGATAGAAATGCATTTGTTAGCTTTGAATATGACCCTTGTGAAGAGTTGGATGTGCCTTCATTCTGAGAATTTCCTCTATATAATGCATGATAATTCTTTTCAGACAAGATTTTCTGATAAATGAATATCAGTCGGTTATTTGATAGGCTGCGCTTTCTTTTGCAGGTATGTGTTGGATGAATACTGTGCTTCTCGGCGATCAGTGCTGGTGAGAGCATTTATTGATGCTTTGACTCAGGGTGGTCCAGGAGGCACTCCAAAGCCGATTGAAATGCATGCTCATGACCCAAAGCGCTACGTGGGTGACATGTTGGCATGGCTTCACCAAACTATGCCCAATGAAAGGGAGAACCTTCTCATTTTACTGAAGAGCTGTAATAAGACAGGTGTTGCTACTGTGCCTGGTTCCTGTACAGTTTTATGTGTCATTTCTCATTCACTTTAGCCCTTTCTTCACACAGGTTTTGCTTAAGAGGAAACTACCAAAGGAAATTATTTTCTATTGCAGTGTTATGATTATATAATTAACCAGTGTTCTGTTATCTTACAAATGTATATTGACAGAGGGAACTGGTGTTCTCAGCTTGATCTTGGACCCTCGTTCAAATGGTTCTGAATATGATTCCTTGCTGTATCTGTTGAGTTGTCTGTTTGCAAATCAAAACCTTAACCCTTGTCGGAGATTAAGCTTTATGCATGTGAATAATAACATGCCTTTATCCCATTGGATTGGAGCCCATGTTAAGCTTTAGTTTGTCTCATCAATCTCATGATCATTCTGACACTGGAGTAACAGAACCTGCCTCACAAATCCTTCCAGCTCAAGAATGGATTCTGTGCCATTGCACATGTATAAAGAGGCCAGATGTATGAAAAAGTGCCTTATCTGGAAGCACTAGAAAAGCAGTGTTTGTATTCGTGCTGAGCAGTGTTCCATATCCTGTGAATACACGAGGTGATTCATGGTTACATATCTTAAATATTAGCACTGGGCTTTATACTTGGTCGTAGTTAGTCGCTGGCTTTCCACCGCAGCGCCCTGGGTTCTGGTCAAGTGGGATTTGTGGTGGACAAATAGGTGCTGGGGGAGGTTTTCTCCTAGTACTTCGGTTTCCCCTGCCATTCTTCATTCCAGCAATCGCTCCACAATCACCCTCACCTATCATCTGGGGCTGGTACAATAGGCCAGAAGTGGGCGCAGTACAAGGGAATTAGTCCCATCCCACTAGCAATAAAAAAAATAGTCAGAGTACACATGACAATATTATAAGGATTGTCATGGTGCCACATAATGATTGCTTTTTGCATGAAACAGTTGCCAATAAGTGAAGCAGCAGTGGACGTAGGTCCTGTTTTGGTTGCAGTCACCAAATGGTCAGATAGAAACATGTTGACTTGTTATCTTTTTTGCTCAGATGTGGCAGAGCAGGTTCGGCAGGCACTGTGCAACATTACTGAAGGAGTGTGCCATCCATTGAAAGTACGAGTGGAACACATTCTTGCGGCGGCAGACATCGGAGCTACCGTTCTGTATTCCATCACAAATTTGGTTCGTTTTTATCAGCAAGTCATTGGACAGGTAAGAGTTCTTTGTGTACTTAAATTGTATTTGTTTGCTAGAAACATGGAAGTTATTATGTTACACCCATTGAAACTGTAATGGCAAATTGACAAGTACATCCACATTAAGTGGGTCCCTTGTTACCATATGGCACAGCACGGCACGTCCTCAGGCTGAGGAATGGAGGTGAGGGCCTCCCGACATGAAGTGCAGCTGCTGAAATATTGAATAAACATTTGTGGGTTGGCAACACAGTCCTAAGAGGGAGGAAGTTGTTCTAGAGAGAGCTTTGTGGTTTTTGCTCTTTGCAAGATATTGTCAGAATGAAGTCAGAAGGATTAGATGGGCTGGACCCTGAAGGCGGAGACAGCGTGTTCTTCTGAAGTGTTGGTTCCTGTCTATCAGACCACATGTCATCACATCCAAAAAGACAATAGTTATAATATTCACTGCCTTGAAAACTTCAAATCTCATAATTTATTATTTGCTGTGATATAATTATTTCTATTGTTCTATGTTTGTGAGGTGATGAACCTGAATATGATGCTCTCAACACCAGGTGATTCTGGGCAGCTTGCTGCAGTCTACACTTCAGGAACTCCAGGAACTAAGTGAGCAGACATTCCTGTTGGCCCTCCAGAGCCAAGTAAAGCAGCAATTGAGTGAACGTATAGACACACCACCTTCTGACCTGTCACCTTCGCCGAGTGTTTCCCAGCTGTTGAACCTGCTGCGAGAGGTTCTGTCTGTCGGCAGCATAGCTGAAAGAAGACAGCAGGATCTCACCAAGGTAAGATGTGAAAGGTTGTGTGATATTTTTCAAGTACAGGATACTCTGGAGTACCTCATTTGTGACTTATCCTTGCAGTTTTTAGGCTTGTTTGGAACTGTGTGGCATGGCTATTAAGTCCACTGGGTATTTCCGTTCATCTCTGTATGCATGAAGCAACCTGAGAACCACTAAAGAGATATTTATGAAATGTGATGTTGGATAATTTTTTTAAAAAATGTAGTGCTGTTTAATTTTTCATTGAAATCAATTGTAAAAGGTACCTTACATGATGAACTGCATCTGCATCTGTATGTATATGGAGCTTAACTTATGAAATATTTATAAGAAAGTTGTAGAGAAAAATGAAACACTCATCTTATGTGTAATATGCGTTTCCCATAACTCTTACAGTTTTTTAGATAATTAAACAAATTGAACACTGAATCTGTTTTCAATTTCCGTGTTCAACACTACCTTGTGTTATTTATGTTTTTGATTATTCATGCATCCTTGTGCTTTCATGAGTATGAATAGTCAGGAGTGTATTGTATTAGGCACCAAAAACACAGTCCAATCCCATGTCATTATTAGATGGAATTAGAAGCAAATGGAAGCTGCTTGTTTGTTCATACTGCACAGAACCCGAAGTTAACACATTTGTCATATCCATCCATATAAGCTGACTTGCTCTCTCTTGCAATTATAGGCAGCTTCAGCTGAGCCTCTTTCAGCCTCTGGAAATTTTCTGTTTTAACGGCAGTGTGATTGGCTGAAAGACTGCTGTAGTCACTAACTTCCCATACTTTGTTTACTGACATCAAATGTTCAGGTAGCTCTAGGGCAGCTCTTTTCCACACTTTTGTCCACAGTTAGCTAGAATACATTACAAAAGTGTCCTACACTGATCACATGCACCTACTCAGGTTCATGAAAACAATAAAGTACAATGATTTGGCTGGTTCTGAAGGATGCAGCCACTATGCACGTACGTCATGTAAAACAGTAGTCAGATCCCGTGACTCCATCATGTCAGCATTATGATGATGATGATAGGTGATGGCAGTAATAGAATGGTAGATTATGATTTGGACTGTCAAAGTAGACCTCCAATATGAACTTGCCTCTTGGTCCTCAGATCATCGGCACAGGACAGTCATTTCCTTAACACTCTTGTTATGTTGATCAGATTGTGTCCAGTATTGTGGACCCACTGCTGCAAGCAATAAATGAGAGTGCCACAAGACTCTCCACCACAGACATGGCTGTGTACCTCCTCAACTGCATATACCAGATGCAATCTACTCTCTCCTTGTATGAGTTTATGGATGAACGTCTTGAAAGGCTTCAGGTATGTGTTACAAGAGCTACCATTCCTCAGGTAATTAGTACTCTATTAGATTTCAGCATCTTAAATAAATATATGTGTACTGTTCTGCATTTTATTTCTTATTAATTTGTGGTTTATTTAACAATGCTGTCAGTAGCCTCAATATTATATTGTCACGTGTTGGGTATATGTCATGCGACAAATAACTTCACATCATCTTGGATGTAGCGAATTTATTGCACATTCGCTCTTACATTTACACAATTTACAATCTCACAATTACTGCCATCGGCATTATCACAGTTACGTCTCGTGCTTCCATTCAGATATATAGTGTTGAACAGGATGATGATTGGTGAAGAGGGAATCGGAAAGGATATGGACATAAATGGTTGTGATCTGATTGAGATACTATTTGGAGGGACTCAAGATACTCAGTGTCCAGGCTGGGATTTGAACCGGGCACATCTCAACTCAGAAGTTTTACTGCTTGAGCCAAGATGCTCAGTATATTTGTGTCTTGATGCCATTTTCCCTGTATATAGTAATTACTCTTAAATTTTTAGTGTCTTTTGTATCCATTAATTATTTATGATTTCTTTACATGCAAAGGCCCAGTCTGATGCTCAGCTGGACACATTAACTTCAGAGCAGGCAAGTTCATTGGTGGCCAATTTGAATCTTGGCCCAATCTACACCATTCTGCAGGATCAAGGCAAAGGATGTCTGTCTTCGATTCCAGGCATGGAACCAGCGGGGCTCAAGAACTTTCTGGTTTGTATATACTCTTCTTAAACTGACACACGTGTTGGATATTCTGCGTCTCTTTTGGTTAAAGAAAGTGTCTGGAGACTTTCTTTGCTTCCAGGGTCAGATTAAAGCAGCATTTTTTCCCCCCAAAATGTGTTTACCAGTACTGTCATGCATGTATTTAGCCTCGGTGTCGAAACATACATTGCACTGGCTGATGTGTGATTTTTGACACATTTGTTAGTGGTTGTACTGGTGTGTGCCAGGTGAAGAGAAGAACTGTGAAGAACTGTGAGAAACTGTGGGCTGCTTTCTGAATGGTCATGTTATTTAACCAGAAATGAGACAACGGGAAGTATCCAGCGTACAAGTACTTGCCAGTTGAACAACACATCTTCACAAAACTTTTAGACTTATTTTACACTTTTCTGTTTCTATTATTTTTGGATGTTTAGTGTAAGTTCCCAACAGACACTATTGCCTGTATATGTGATAATAACAGAAAAGATGTAAGACTGCCTTTCTGTGTGTCCTGGATGGGTCCTGCTGCCCTTAAGTGTGTGCACAATTTTTCAAATTTCAGAGCAAGTTGGATGCGTTCCTGGTGATGCCAGATATGTTGCTGTTGCCTCAGATCGGCTTGCTGCTTAGTAGTCTTCATCGTTCCACTGTACAGCACCGGGCATTTGAAGTGATTGCTGCTATATACAGACAGTTATATGAAGCAGTACATGATGCAGAGAACTTGTACCAGAACCCAGGGATCTTGATGCCGCGTACCCCTGACCAAGTCCTCAAGCTCCTTACTGGGTGAAACAGTGAACTGAAAGCAGTGTCCCTACCTGACTTGACTTGTGTAGTATAACAGCAGCTGTTCAGGCAACAAACCTACAATATCAGATTCAGTAAAACACGAAAGTGGATTCAATAAACATGACTGCTGTGCTGGACATTCATTGTCCATTATTTTGAATTCTTTCCAGCATCATTTTTCATAAACCTGATGACTTTTAAGGGAGGAAGTGATTGAGACTGACTCATTCTGATGGGCCCAGCCAAGTACGAAACTTTCCTCTACAAAAGCATGCTCAACTTACAAGTGTTCTATTCTTAGATTTTTTTCACACATAGACAATGTTCAGAATAGTAGTCGTGCTTACTGTAACACACTGTCATTAGAAGAACTTGGAAATAGCGTAAGAAGAACACTGACTGTATATATTTCTAGTCCCATGTCATTTCATGTCTAAATAATGAAGCATTACAGAACGTAAAATGTCAGTTCTATTTTTTACCTCTTGTGACTGAAGCAGGCATTAAATGCTTTGTGCCTTACCCTTTTTTATGAACCTTTGTGGCATTATTATTCTGATTTCCTTACATCATGTGAAAGATGCACATCAGTACACTGCAGATACAGTGAAGTTTCTTGCGCTGCTGCTGCTGTTAAGAGACCCTGCATTACATCCTTCAGCAGTATGCTCTCAGTAGACAGCACGATATCATATATTTGTGTTCAGCATTTCTAGTGACATAATGTTAACCACAGCACAATGCCAGCGTGTGATCATGTTTGTTGAAGGATCCATCAGATTCTGAGAAAGAACCGACTTGAATGGAAGCATTATACCAGAAAGCTAACAGTATGGCATGTGTTTCTCGTACAGTTTTAGCGGCAGTATAAAGAGTGGTGAGGATGTATATTGATGAAGGCTACAATTGAAGGTAGTGTTTTAGAATATTCTATCTAAAGGTATGTGTGATTTGGGAGGCACATGGTAGCACTATGCTACAAGCTGGAAGGTCACATTTAAATTGATCTAATGCTTCCAGCTGCACTATTGCCCTGGAATCGACTCCACCTCTAACAGAAATGAGTACCAGGAATTTTCCTGGGTGGTAAAGGGTGACAGGCATAAGGCTGACAACCTCGCCACCTATCTGTGAGCTGCTTGTCTAGAAAATATGGGATCCTTGATGTCTCTCAACCTTATGGGCTGTTACAGGGTTAGCTTTATCCTTTTTTTATGCATGATTTGACACAACTACCCATTCCATCTGCAGTAGTAAGAACAATAGCCATGTTTTGTTCATGATCGGGACATTGTGTGAATGGGTGCTATATGTGTCATCAGTTTTTAAGAAAATGCATATTCTCCACACAGTTTATTTATGTGCTCCATGTGGGGATCACAGTAAGCACTCATTGTTTCACAAAGTTAATAGAAAGTCCGTCGAGTGTAACAATTTGTAGGTCACTTCTTTATCACTTCTGCCTTACATGTTTCGGTTTGACACAACCATCATCAGAGGCACTTACTACAATTATGAAAACACTGTCGTTGTTTATGATGTTCACAGTTATGTTTGTTGTGTGGACGCTGCTACAATATGTTGACGTGTAAAAGCACAACACTTGCTAGGATAGTTGAGTACACTATCAATTCTCACTTTCCATCCGAAACTGTTTTTAAGT
>NW_019721002.1:1932028-2124018 GCF_002891405.2 Cryptotermes secundus | reverse complement strand
AAAAAAAAACTCATTGTTTCCTTAAACATAATTAACCAGTTGATCTTTGTAGTGGAGACGTCATGTGTTTCCTGCAAGGTATGGACTGAATTTTTAAACACTATATAAATGAACTGCAAGTTGGGAAGGGTTAAGTGCCTGAGTGAAACAGGCCCATGATGTGTCTCCATTTAAAGTACGTAATGAAGTTGATTTACTCATATTTCTAATCCTGCTAATTGAACGCTTTTGACTTGAGTGCTGCAACTGTTACTGCTATTGCAGTCGCTCATGGAAGGATGATACATTGTTCAATAAAAGTACTTTCTTATTTATTTTATGTTTTTTTTTATTTATTTATTTTTTTTATTTTATAAATGGCTGTATCAGTACTGTTATGCATGTGCAACAGACAGCTGAATGTCTCATGTTGCATGAACTAAGGAATTGTGTGACTACAACCAGACCTTCCATGTCTCTTCCTCTTCATCCCTTGGTGTTAACCTTCCATGGCCACATGCTTAACTTACTGTCTATATGTCCCTCTGACAATCATATTTAGAGTGCTGGAGAATGGAATGCTGAAATTTACACCTAAGAGAAATAAAAGCATAAAAATCAGTCATGAAAGAAGAGTTTAATAATTTGTGCTCTTTGCCGAATATTACTGTGATAATTCATGTCTGAATATAGAGGTAGTGTTTGCGGGAAAAATGTTAATTGTAAAGTGAGAAGTATAGAGACAGTTTGGGATTTTAAGGCATAGATTTGGTGGGATAGTACTAAAGTATAAGTGGGAAGAATGCAAGTGGGACTGTATTGGACTAAGGTATGGTAATGCACCTGCCCAGTGGCAGGCTGTGGTGGCCATGGTAATGGACATTGGGTTTCCAGAAAGGCTAAGAATATCCAGCCTGGCCGAACGACTATAACATCACAAGGACTCAGATCGGTGGAGTAAGTGAATGAGAAAAGTGAAAAAGTATTCCTCCCACCCAAATTAAACTAAATGGGAAAGCTTATTTGGTCCAAGGTCAATGAACTAACTTCGTGGTACATCACGAATTTGGTGAATTCAAGTTACCTTCAATAGTATATAAAGAAAGCAGTATAAGGTTTTGAAGATTGCTGCAATTTGCAGCTACAGTTAAAATTATTTTTAGATTTAAATTTATTTCATCCGCCTTACGGGAAACTCATGCGAGTCATGCCAGACACCCCGAAGTTCCGTAACTTTGTAACCAATGAATGAACGTGTTACAGCGGGTGGCGTTGTGTCGTAGTTGTGCAGTGCGTTGCTATTGGCTACTAGTTCAGTTCGTGAGAGTAGTTTGATGTGCAAGTGCGAGGTTGGGGTAACTCAAAAAGGAAACGTGTCAGTTATTAATGAAGATCGCACGTTATCGAGCCATTTACTATAAGCAGTATTTATGACACACAGTTGTTGGATGAACCTTTATTTTTTAGCTTGATAGTAAAAACCTAAATGGTGCTGAGGCGATTTGTGGCACGTCAGGACCAGGCGGGCAAGAAGTAAAAACTATTTGTAAGATGGCGGACTCTGGTTATTATCAGGTGAGTACCTGCTGACATTTTTGTAGAACTTTTGGGCGTATAATGCCCTTATTATTATGTGATTAGAATTCCCGATATCTTGTGTATGTGTTCTACAGGCTGAGATGTTAGTTGCAGCCACAAACATGAGGAATACAACGTACATGATCATTTAACCTAGTCAGCTAATGAAACAGGTTCTGGTTCTGGCTTGTTTGACCTTACCGAATTAACAGTCCACCTGTCAAATTTGTCTGTGTATGCCTAGATCATATGCAGTATCTTAATTATGTATAGGGTTCACGTGTTGCCACGTCGGTTAAATCATATAGCGACACGTTTATTTTTTTGTGTAGATGACTTGATGTTCAAACATGCTTATAGATTGCAATTTCATGAGCGTTGTCATACTCATACCTGACTTGAGGATAACGGGAGCCCGGTTTTGGGGGAGGGGGTCATTAGCTCCGGAGATTTTAGTTGCGTAAGAAGTGTGTTCATTTTGATCAATAAATGGGTCGGTGTGGTTACGTTTAGTATAATCTTAATTGACATGAATGTTTCCTTCTTGCATGCTTAGGTTATTTTAACCTAGATTATTGCATGAGAAGTTCATTCTGTTTTTCTGTGTTAATAATCATACTATTTCAGGGATAGTAAACTACCAAAAAAATTGTAGAAATATTTGTAACTAAACCATGTAGCATGGTCTTTCTTTAGTTCCTCAGCTAGAGAAGAAATACCCCACTGTTTGTAGCTGTTCACAAGAGCTCATGAGCAATCACTGTCCTGATCCAAATGAATCCATCCTGCACAATCCTATCCTACCATCTGTCTAGGTCTTCCAAGTGGTCTTTTCCCATCATATTTTCTGACCCACACTTAGTATGCATTTCTCACTTCCCCAATAACTGGTACATGCCTCCTATCTTATCCTGTCATAGATCGCCCTAATAATGAACCTGAAGAGTGTTAAGTTACAAAGGGCCTCACAATGCAGTTTTCTCCAGCATCTTGTTTCACACCCGTACAAACTCACAGGCAGAATTATTATTTTGTATATATTTTAATTGTGGTCTTAGATTAACTTGGAGACAAAATATTTCAAACTGAATGGTAGCAATTATCCCCCAACTTTTATCTGCACATAATTTTGTTTGGGAATGCAATTTGAATTTGTTATTTCCCTTCCCAAGTATATGAACTTCGCCACATTTTCAAAGGCTCTGTTAGATATCTGTATATTATAGTTTTGTACATATATATGACCGTCATAAATACATTGTTTATTTTCTGCCTTATGTACATCTCATCGTACTGGAGTACATTTTCGCCATATGCAGCCTGTACAGGTTGTGTGCAGCAAATTCCTTAGTCGCAACAACCTGTACACTTGAAGAAACATCAGTGTCACTAAAGAAAAACGGCAAGTGAATAATAACGGACGTTGCATATAGACGGCATAAAAGCAAAATGCAAAGTTAGATGCTTGATGTCAGTAGCGGATCAAGTGAAGTGTAAGGAGGGCTTGAACATATCACAGTGAATGAATAAAGAATGGACTGTCATTTAGGGAACATGCTTACCCCTTGCATGGTCACCAGTTTCTCACTGCAGAGGCATGGGTTCAGTCCCACAGTTGACAGTGTGCGATTAGCGAGTAAGGTTTTTCTCCAAAATTTTATGCTTTCGTGCCCCAGTTTGCGTTCCACCAGTTCTCCACACTGTTGCACTTTTGGAGTCACATTAATTGGGGGTTTGTCATGTTACTGAGGTGTGCAAATCATGTTCACATGCTCCACTATTTCAAACCATGCAGGATCCACATTGGACATAAAGGTATAAGTAAAGGTATCCCTGTAACAGGCCATGGAAACCCATAAGGTTTTGAGACATTGAAACTCCCTTACTTTCTAGACAGTTGACTCAGAGATGGTGATGAGGTTGTCAGCCTTACATGCTGGCCGCCCTTTACCTCTCAGGAACAATCGTGGTACTCGTTTCTATTAGAGGCCGAGTCAACCCAAGGGGCATAGTGTAGGTGGAAGGGTTAGGTCAATTGAAAAATGCAGTGACCTTATCGGGAATAGAGCATGCAACCTTTTGGCTTGTGGCATAGTGCCTCAACCAACTACGCTATTGTGTGCCCCCATTTTCATTGTATAAATGAGAAAATGTGCATATAAGGAAATTTACATGACTTTCTGAACGTGGTGCAGTTTGCCTTGCTGGAATTACGAGTTTCTGAAACCTTAAGATACTTCACTCTCATTACATATCTGAGAAAAGTATATGGCAGAGACTTATTATGTTTTTAATTTGTTAACATGATACTAAAATGAACTTTGTGATATGTATACTAGATTCTGTAAACAGTTCATGAGTAAGGTAAAAAGGTACAGTTGTCCGTGTGCCTACCCAATTAAGCACTACTCCATGAAAACGTATGGGGGAGTGGATGTATAGATCCACATTTTCTTGACCTTGGCACTAGTTGGCGGTGAGTGGTCAGCTTCACGCCCCGGCCGCTTTATCCCAGGGAAAGAGCTCCTTGTATTCGTTGTATAGGAGGTTGGGTGGATCCCAGAGCCGGTCTGGACGATGTGGAGAAGTGAAAATTCTTGACTCTACTGGGACTCGAACTCCGACTTCTTGGTTTTCCAGCCTGTAGCCAGTCGCTATACCGACTGCGCCATCCTGGCTCACTAACAGTTCATGAGTTCAGGGATGAATATGTTTATGATTGTGTTTATTTGGTAACTGGCATAAAGCCCTTTTGAAAGTTTGGTAGGAAGTTGTTACTGCCAAAATCATGTTTGGTCACACTGTGCTTGGATCCACTCTCACAAAATGCAGCTGTTAGGGGGCACTTTGAAATCACGATTTTCGCCATATTATGACATTGCCTGCTTGTCTGCTGCTTAATGACCTTGTGGCAAACATTTGTGACCTTGGATACCTTCAGGTCAGGTCAGGTCAGGTCAGGTCACAGTCATCCTTGGAGTCATATTTAACAACCTGCACCTTTTATCACAGACATTTACCATGACATGGTAAAGCTCTAAACGTTATTTTCAGTAAAGTTAGAGTCAAACATTCATCTTGAGGTTACAATAAGAAGGCATCTGCTGGAGATTTGTGTTCTGGGATGCGAGGCCGTACAGTCTGATTTTGTTTCATTTCTACGCGACATGCCGACTGCCCACTTGTGTATGGAGAAGAATCCTTGCCTTTGCCAGAAATCCAGTCCAGCATGTAGCCAAGTCACTATACTGACTGAGCTAACCCGGTACACACCATTTGTTGCCGTTTGAAACTGATAAGCGAACTCACTCGATACGCAGAGCACGGGTTTCTCTCATGTTTCGGTGAAGTGGCGAAGGGACCGAGAAATGGAAGTGAGGGGAAGTGGACAGAGAGAGGTGGAAGTCGGTGTGGTGCGGTGTGCCGTGACCATTCTGTTGTGAGACGTGCGAAGTGTGTGGTGTGGTGATGCAGGGGTCTACTCATGAGCCTTACCATGGTGCTCACGAAGGAAAAGGCCCCTAAGCTGAGATCCCTGCTTTTTTTGGTACGTATCAGTTTGTGATAGTAGATATCGCCCCATCAGCTGCTGAGGTTGTGCGCTGCAGAATGAGACCGTGAAGGGTGAAATGCGGTTCCAGAAGGAAGTGTCCCAGTACTCGCCTGGAGACTGAGGAAACAGTGAAAATGTCAGTAGTTCGACGGAGATTTGAACTTGGTACTTCCCGAATACCAGTTCAGCACCCTCTCGGAGTGTGTGTGGTTTAAGTTGTAGGAGTGGGGTGGGACGGAGGCCACGGATATGTGTATTGTACTTGCCTCACGTGACAGGTGAGCGTTCCGCCCTGGCGGATTGATAATTGTCAAAGGAAACGGAAGTACTGGGAGAGAAACCTACTACAGCTCCACTTCGTCCACATAAACTGTCCTGGGATTGAACCTTGGCCTCTGCTGTTTGGTTCAACATTGCCCTGTTCTTTTCGTGTTATTAGGGCGTTAGAGGATGGGACAACAGCAGTGTGGTTACGGTCAGTGCTGAAACCTCGTGCCTCCTGCATGCAAGGCGAACGTACCGCTGCTGGAACCGGGATAGCTGTCTGGGTATATATAGTCTTCAGTGCATAAGTGTTTCACCTTTCAAATGCAAAGTTTTGTTCTTGCCTCCTACGTACACACTCGTACGACGACCATTCTAAGGCTTGTAGTTTATAGTACTAAGAGAGCAGGCATCTCAGTTTAGTCACGTTTTGAACGCGTTTTACTTTCCATAAAATTTCTTTAAAATCCGTAAAATGCTGGCACCTGCTAATTAATTGCCAGTAGCGCGCAGTGACAAGTGTGTGTGTTTTTTTTTCCCCCGTGGTGTCTTGGTGTCACACGTGGTTTAGGTATTCTGGCCGTGTGTATAGTGACTGTACGTAGGATACTTTGAAACGTGAAAACACTTGTCTGTTGAAGATTAATAATAATGCAACAGGATACTGAAGCATAGTATCACTTTGTATAATATTTAGGTATGAGCTTGACCGTCGAGGAACCTTGACTTGATTCCTGACCAACATATTTTTCTCTTCTCCACAGCGCCCAGACCGGCTCTGGGGTACACCCAGTTTCCTAAATGTGTACGGGAGACTTCTTCGGGGCTAAAGCGATTGGGAAGTGAAGCTGACCACTCACTTCCCATCTACTGCTTGAATTTCATACCAAAACTCACCCATACATCGTCATAGCGTGGTGCTTAAGCGCAGGAGCAGCTCTGCCTTCACTCTGAACAGGATGGTATAGCGGTAAAACTGTAGACTTGTATTTGGGCGATCTTCCGTTCGAATATCGGCCGTGACAGCAGTTATCCCGGGGCCCTGCCAAGTTAATACCGAGTTAATGCCTTAGGCCACAACCGGGTCGTTCCAGATCTTTTGCATTTGATCGTGTATGTATCGTTCTGCCATTTGACGCTATGTAGTATGGCCACTGGCAGCGTTTCCACAAGAGAACTTCACCCGATATCGCATTGATATAGTATGTGTGTGCGTGATTTTAACAGAGATCGTCAGGCGCTGAATCGGCATCCGACAGCACGCCACATGCTCGGCCGTGCCCTTTGAATCCGTCTGCTGGCTTACACGCGTTATTTTGCAGCTTCGTAGCGACGGGTTTGAGGAGTTCCGGGTGGTTCCGTGGGTCCGCCGTTACGTTCACACAAAATCGCTGCAAACAGGAGAAACTGAATTGTTAAGTAGATAGTGTTTACAGACCAGTTGTATCTTCCAGTGTTAGATATGCTGTCCTGTCAGTTCTATGTACGATCTGTATTTTAACAGAAAATGCAACTTTTCTGTTGGTGCCAGCGCACTGAAATTACAGCGGTACTGCATGAGATTACCGCAGCAGAGCGTTGCACGCAGTGCTGATTCTGCCAGCTGTGGTCTCCATCTTAAGCTGTAGTGTTTGTCCGGAAAAACGGTCATGGAGAAGAGATTCTTGAGACCTGTATGTTGTGTGGACGTCATCATTGGAGTTTCCAGTAAATTCTTCTTGCCAACAGTTACCGAATAGACTGGCCCAGACAGTTACGCTTCAGTGTAATCTGGAGGTGACGGGTTCGAATCTCAACTGGGATGCCAACTAATCCTGTGGGTCTTTTTTTTTTTTTTTTGTAGTATCTCCAGTCAGGTTCCAGGATAGTAGCTTACAGTGGGCAAGTAATGCTTCCTTCCGCATTATTCTCCGTTGCCTAGTCATTCGACGCTGTATAGAAGTGGTCAGGCTTCTGAACATCAGGGACGCATATCATTTTCAGCAGTTCTGGAATCCTAAGCGGGCTTGGAGTGCGCTGTGCAGGTGTTTGCTAACGTGCTTTGCATGCAAGGGTTTTATTTACAAATACATTTGCGAGAAACGGATTGCCTCTCCCCCCCCCCCCCAGCAGTAACGGTTGAAAAGAGCCGGATGAGGCTCGCAAGGCACACTTTGGCCCGGCGTCTGCGGCGTCGTGAGATGAACTAGAAATAGATAAACCGTCAAGCACAAAATTACGATTTGTATGGTACGAGAATTGGCATTGCTGCCGGGTTGTGATTGCCACAGTATTTAACACTGCAGGCTGGAGGCCGGGGATGCAAATGAGATCTCGTAGATGACGTGTGTACTTACTTGTTTACTTGCAAGCTCCGCTGCCCTTCCTTTGGAGATCAAGACTTGGAGGTCATTGTCGCGACATGTTTATTCGTGAAACTGTATGTCACTTCTCTTGGAATCCCATCCCATTCATAACAAGTAGTGTTACTTACATGTGAACTGCTAGTCCGGTTCAAGATTACGGTTTTCTGGGACCTGATGCGCTGCACTTTTACAGTGGCTACCAACGCCCGAAGCAGCTTGCTGGTTCCATATTTACGATATTCTACCCCGAAGTTGGAGGCAGCAGATTATGAAAGATTGCTCCTTATGTACCAAATACAGCGTCACATCCCATAAGAAAAACTTTATACCGCTGTGATGATCCCAAATGTCTCATTATATTAGGCGTTTGGCTTGAGAGAACATCTGCTGCTCTTCGTTGCGAAATTAGGACAGTCCAAATTAATATTCTCTTTCTGTGGTTCATAGAGATCAGAGTGTTGTTTGTTGCTTTTGTTAGAGGGTAATGAAGTCTATGAAAACTGCTGACCTATAAACAGACGCTAGAGGCAAATCAGTGAAGTAACATGGCTTTGTGACAGCGAGCAGGACACCCAAAATATGTCACTTGCGTTACATTGTCCTTGTATACACGTTATGCCATCTGCTCTATGTATCAATTTTTGTTTTCCTGCCACGGACGTAAGAGAACACCAGAGGTGCTACAAGCCCTTAAGTCGCGGGTTGGATTCCTGATGAGGCTGTTGGATTTTTCAGTCGACCTAATCGTTCCATCCACACTATGTACCTGGGGTGTAGTCAACTTCTAACAGAAGTGAGTACCAGTAAATATCCTGGGGGTAAAGGGCGGCCGGCGCGCAAGGCTGACAACCTCACCGCCACCTTGGAGCCGATTGTCTAGAAAATTGGGCGCCCCGAGTCTCACAACCCACGGCCTGTTACAGGGATAGCTTTACCTTACCACACTCTTGCCAGTACGGCTTTGTAAAGGTTTTTGCAAGTATTGCGGTAGAGTTTTTGGACGCCCGATTTCTCTTTAATTGCGTGATTGGGTTCGTTAAAGTCCGTAGCTAGTACACAGGCATGTTGTAATGTTGACAAGGAAACCGGCCATGTCTGTACCATAGTTTTGCAGTGAAGACTCAGTTGAGAGAAGTCTTGATACCCCTGACGGAAGTATACTTGGTATAATGATATGTCATTGTTGTTATGCTATTGTGCACGAAGTAGTAGTTTTATATTCTGAATGGACCGTGGACGGAAGTGAGGACGGATGAAAACGAGGGTGAAGCGGTTCACCGAAGCTGAATGCATCATAGACGTTTCGGGTGAAGGGGCGGGAGCTTTGTGTAACTTCATTAGTACGAGTCGAAAGCTTTTGAACAGTCACAGGGTTCCAGAAGTGCCCGACCGGTGTGTAATGTTCCAGATATGTATGTAATGTTTGGAGTTGGTAGCCACATGATGATAATCAAATATTTGTATTCAGCTAGTGCGTTATAATTTCCGTTGAAAATTTAGCGGGAGATCATTTCTTATTGCTTACACAAATTAGTTAACAGTTAAATCATAAACGCCAAGGTAAAGCTGGGACTGCTTCTGAAGAGTCCCGGGGTATCCTGCCATCTGGCCGTGACATTGTAGGGCAAGGCCAAATTTACTCTCTCGGGGAAAATCTTTTTGTTTCACGTCTCAGTCCCTTAACTTTTTAGTCTCTTTAGTACCTTTACCTCCCTTCTTGCTTTCTCCCATATTTATTTCCTTTCCCTTGCTTCCTCCGGGCGCTGGGCTGGACCACTGCAGATGTTGAGGAAACATTATCCAGAAGCTGCTGGCGCAGTGTAGCGGACCGTTTTGAACGCGATTGTGCACAGTCGGGTTCCGTAAAAGGCGGGGAATTTCTTGTCCACTTGAGCATGGATGGACAGACACTGCGGTGTGTCGCTGACAGGCAGTGTTGCCGAACCCAGCTGCTATGTTAATGTGCTCTTCAGCTGTGTGGGAGATGCCTTGGGTGTGAGGCCATATAGAGCACACTGCAAGTGGCGCTCGCCTTTGCGTTACTCATGCAGCTGGGAGTCAGGACCTTGAGGCAGTTTCCGAGTCTACTTTCTGTTTTGTTTGTACCGATCACCTCGAAGCGTGTGAGAACGAGTCTTTTTGTATCCTGGAAAGTCGGTGATTCGAATTAGACCGGTTTTTGGCATGTAGCCTCCAGGTGAGAGAATGTGATAGAACCGTAAATGACAGCCACTGTTTGTTGAGAGCAGACGCGCTGGTTCGCTTCTTAAAAGTCCTGTTCGGCTAAGGCGCACCGAACACCGAATCTGTCTGCCCGCGGGCTATGTGCCGTTTGCAATATAAGTCATGATATCTCAGTCGATATAGCGACTGGTTACAGGCTGAACGGCTGGGATTCGATTCCCGGTAGGGGCAAGGAAATTTTCTCTACTCCCTATTGGCCAGACTGGCTCTGGGGTCCACCCAGTCTCCTATCCAATGGGTACCGGGAGTTCTTTCCCCGGGGGTAAAGCGACCGGAGCGTGAAGCTGACCACTCATCTCCAATAGTGCCGAGGTAAAAAACATGTGGATCTGTACATCCACTCCCCCATCCGCCTTCATGGCGTAGTTCTTAATTAGGTAAGCACAGGAACAACTTTATCTTATCCCTATTTATCTCACTTGGACGTTGTAACCGCTGCAGTTCCCCATACTTTCTATTAATCATTATCGCCCTACCATTCGACACTATATATTCTGAGCTACTGGCAACTCAACGAGATGATGTTCGAATAAATCATTTAAAATTTAAAGGAAATTGGAAGGGTAGACTGCGTCACGACGTCACGACGGAATGTCCTCCATTATGATTCGAAACTCGTAACTCCCAAATACGGGTCAGACTCCCTTCCTCTGTTCAGGCTCTCGTTGCTGGTGTATGCAGTTCTTTATGTGTTCTTATTGCTTGTATGTGCTTCGAAATGCAATGTGTACAGCATATATGCAGTGCCATTTGAAATTTACGTCAAGATGCAATGTAGTTACTGTAATTAGAACAGAATTTGACCCGGTATACTAACGTGTGAGGGGCACGCGGTAGCGTGGTTGGTTGAGGCACCATGCTACAAGCCGGAAGGTCGCGGGTTCAAGTTCCGATGAGGCCATTGTATTCTTTCAATTGGCCTAATCCTTCTAGCCGCACTATGGCCCTGGGGTCGACTCAGCCTCTAACAAATGAGTACCAGGAATATTCTTGGGGATGAAGGGCGGCCGGCGCGTAGAGCTGACAACCTTACCGCCATCTTTGAGCCGATTGTCTAGAAAATGTGGGAACCTTAACGTCTCACAACCCTATGAGCCTCCACGGCCTGTTACAGGGATACTTTTACTTTTTTGCTTTTTTTATACTAACGTGTGTACTTAGGCACGTCACAGGAAGCTAGATGGTATCTCTGCATTGTCACGGCTGAAATCTGGCTTTATCTTATCTCCACACTCTGTTATCGTTATGGCCGCGTAGCCTCTGCGTTGTTCTCAGGCGCGTCGGCAGTGTTCTGGACCGATTGATTTGGTGTGTGTGTGTGAGTGGCAGGCAGAAGTCTCGGTGCCCTTTGTTTCAGACAATTTATTGGCAAAGCACGAGCAAGCTGCCGACGAGAATACCAGAGTAGTGACGGAGTAGTAAGATGAGGTGTATCAGAGGTGAAGAAGAGGTAGGGAGGCAGGAAGTCATGGTCTGGCCCTACATTGTTTGTTTCCGGCTTTCTTCCCAATTCTGTCGCCGCGTGGTACAGTGTTCGTTTTCAGTAATCTACGCGTTACTTCAAGACGTAACAGTATAGCCAACTTAGGCACAATCCAGCCAGATATTAGGAGATGCAGTATTTGTTTATGGTTTTGGCTTATGGCAGCACCATGTTAAAGGAATTCGTCCTGGCACCATTTGAGATACTGGCTGAAAGGACTAAGGAGAACCAATAAAACCACAGGATCGTTGGTGTCCAGCAGAGATTCGAACCGAACGCCCCCCACCCCCATGCAAGGCTAGAGCGTTACCGCACCGCGCTGTCTTGCATGCTGACAGTCAATTCTTTTTATTTCCCGCTACCCGTAACACGAAAATGACGATCGTGCTTGCTTCTGGGGTGGGAGCGATATTAACCCCTCGTAGTATAGGCTTCCCCTCTATCCGCTAAAGTTGGTACTAACTTCGCCGACAAGAGGCGGTCGTTCGGTATAGTTCGCTTGCGGACTAAATCCACGGAGTTAGTGTATGCTCCTGTTGTCGGCAGAGATCTTTCTTTTCGCCACCGCTTCAATGCCGACCCGGTGTCCTGTCAGATGCTTACCATGTCTTCCTTACCCTAGTAAAAGGAGTCGGGCTATGAAGGTGACCGCTCGGAGCCATCAAGCGCCGAGGTGGAGGTATACCTCCATTCCCACATATATTTCATGTTATGGTGACCGTACTGCCGAGAAAGTTTGCTCGAGTGGTACTGCTTCATATTTGGAAGGTGGCCGTTTCGAATCTCTCCCGGGACTTCGGTTTCCTTGACTTTTTCGTGGCCTCTACAATCCCTCGAAGTGACTGCTGGGATAGTACCTCGGATTAGCTCGCGACCGCTCGTTTCCACCACCTTTCTATTCATTTTCACTATCACCCTACCGCTCAGCGCTGTGCACTGGAGGCTGAGTTGTTGGGAGCGTCATAACAGGAACCATGAATGAATAAAAATTAGCATTTTTGTCCATACAAGTCAGAACCTTGGATTTGCAAGAAAGCGGCATGTGCGGAAGTGATGTGTCGGCGTCGTGGCTTCTGCGTAGACTGTCTACTAGACCTGTAGCATGTGTTCATGTCCATGCACCCCACTTGACATTTTAAAGGAATTCTGCGTTTTGTGATATTAAACGTTCTTTACAGTACGTAGCGCCTTTTATCACTTTTGTAATGTGAAAAATTGTGATTTTGTATGTACATTTAAAATTGTCTGTGAAACATTTCGTGCATCTTTCTTTTAGCTGTCCAGCGGAAGGCAGAGTTTGTTTAGCTCTGTCCGTGCGTCCATCTAGCCGTTCAGTCGTACCGTACGCGGGGCCTCTCTCGCCGCACTGTTTTTATTGTAAGTTTTTGCTGCAGAGACCCGGGCCACAAGGAAATGTTTCTCTGAAAAATCATAACTTCACAACACCATCGTAGTGAGTTGGGAAGCCAAAGGTACTTGCGTTCGCAGATTTTGCTGTTAACGCTCTTTGTACTTTTATATATGGATATCAATATAAAGCCAGTTGAAATATCGAAAGAAAAGTTTTTAATAAATTCGTCAAAATTACGTAAAGTCCAATGGCAGCCAGTTGATGTATATTTGGTTGCGCTCACAGAGGACAAGATCGTCGGGGAAAAAGCAAAAATTACGTAGAACCTAGCACGAAACTGATTTAACGAAGAGGAGAGGGAGAAAGGAACGGGGAGAGCATTAACGTTTGGATGACAAATAAATGGTAGAGAAATGAGGGAATGAAACAAAGGTACGGAAGAGGGACAGGGGATGTCAATACGAAAGAAATGATTTTCTCGAAACATTAAGCCTGCGAATGCGCCAGAACTCACGATCAGACTGTGATACTCACCGACATGTCTGAAGAATATGGCGATTACGTCTTCAGGGTCGAAGAATTAGCCGAGCAGGCAACCACCCAGCAGTGTTCGACCCTGAAGATGGAGGCGGTATGTTGCTCTGAAACGTTGGTCAACTTCTGTCGCACTCCGTCACAGCTGCATAGTTACTGCTCTGAGAACGTGGAACCCAAAATAAAGGAACTTTTTGTTTAATTGCACGTATGTGTGTGTGTGTGTTGCAGGGGGACTACATCCAGCACCCGGTGCTATACGAGCTGAGCCACAAATATGGCTTGCAGGCCGACTCGGACCCAGAGGCTGCCGCCCTGCCGTGTAAGCTGGATGAGTTGAAGGAGCATATCCGCCGGGAGATCCGCAAGGAGCTGAAGATCAAGGAAGGCGCCGAGAAACTGCGGGAGGTGGCCAAGGACAGAAGAAGCCTCTCTGATGTGGCCACCATCGTGAAGAAAGCCAATACGAAATTGGCAGAACTGCAAGCAGAGCTTCAGGAGCTCGAATCGCAGATCATCCTGACGCAGGGCCAGACCACGCCCAGCCCCCCTCCTGTCACGCTCAACAATGGCCAAGGTCAGTGTCACGTGTGTGGTGGTGGTTGTTCACAAATACTCGTCATAGTGTGAACCCGCCAGACATCAGTCGCGTCATGGCAATGAATAACTGACCTTTTAAAGTTAAAGCTCTCCCTGTAACAGGCCGTGGAGGCCCATAGTGTTATGAAACGTCGAGGCTCCCACATTTTCTCTAGACAGTCGCCCCACAGAAGGCGGTGAGGTTGTCAGTCTTACGCACCGGCCGGCCTTTACCCCCAGGAATATTCTTGGTACTCAGTTCTGTTAGAGGCTGAGTCGACAACAGGGCCATAGTGCTGCTGGAAAGATTAGGTCAATTAAAAAATCCAGTGACCTCATCGGGAATGGAACTCAGGACCTTCCGGCTTGTAGCATAGTGCCTTTGTAAAGTGCAGTGGTTGCTGTACATACCGCCAACTTTAAGATTAATAGAATCTGCATAACCCCCCCCCACCTTGTACTTAGTGTTCGTACTGTTGTCACAATAAACAGTGATCGTTTCCCTAAACAGCATTAACCGATTGGTGTCTGTGTGGATAAACAGTGTGTTCTCTGTGAGGTAGGAATATTGTTTAGATCACTTCTAGATTTCAGGGGGTTAAAGTGTACTTCATTGCGTCACTGATTTCCCGACAGCCGCGTCTGCTGCAAGAAACATTGATACTGGTGAAGCAAGTCTGCTCAAACGGTAACAGCCGTGACTTATATTCGGCTGATGCTCCCTGGTTCTAGTAACCCCCCGCCCCCTCGCTTGAACACCAAGTAGTGCCTTGAAAACATACACGACCACTTCCCCACATTCAAGCGGGATCGTACTCTTATGTAGCGAGTCCGTTGACCAGTTGGCGGCCACTGCCTGCATGCTTGTGTTTTTGTCCCTGTATGTGTTGTGTTCGCAGGAATCCTGTCTGCTGGGGCACGCGACCTGTTAATACAAATTCTTTCAATTGCCCATTTTTTCCATAGGTATACCATTTGTGGATGTTTACAAGGAGAGCCTAAAATTAATTCATAATTTGAATGTTCTTCTGACTGCCGGTGCGTTTCGTCTAAAACGCTACAAATATGTTCAGGACAAATTCTGTTTTGGAGTATAAACTGAAAGTTTGGTGAATTTAATTGTAGTTCATGTTGGCCCAACGTAACCCCAGGTTTGCTGCAAGCTTGAATAAGATTCTTATCAGTTAAGGAGAAGCGTCTTATATAGAATATTGATATGTGGTGTAAGCAGTACTCATAAAGGTGTGCAGCTTTTATTTGAATAACACGAGGAGCACAAGTTTATGCTTGCGGAATGCGCTGTCATGCTGTTTGCTTCCCAGCAAACGAGTGCTAGAACCAGTGAGATGTGCACAGTTGCAAATGACTCATTTTGAAAATATTTAATACCCCTTCGCACGTGTTTTACCTGTCTGTTATCCATTTAATTAGTGTTTGTTGCAATGGATCAGTCAGTAGAGTTGTCCGGCTGTTCCCTGGACAGCCGGGGGTGTTACCAGTAAGTAAACCACGTGCCCTGGCTGGCTCTGAGGCCCACCCACTTTCATCCAGTGGATGCTGGGGGTAAAGTAGCCAGGGCATGAAGCTCAGGGCGGATCTCCATCCGCTGTTCAGTTCAATAATACGCTGAGCTTTATCTCCGCTCTGTCCATCTTTATAGATCTTTAGATGCAGTTGCAGTACGTGCAGAGGAACGTTTCAGATCTGCCAGTTATTCCTGAAACGTTTCCCTTCTCCTAGACGATAACTCGGAGTGCATATGGGAAGGTTCTTGCATGTCTGTAATCACCCACAGGATGTCTGAAACCGTGAGCGTGCCCCAGCTCAGGCAGGTACTCGCCGTCTTATCGCTACCTAGGACAGACGGGGCTCGATTGCAGATCAGTGGCGCGGGGACAATTTTCTCCAGTGATAACTCTAACTCCAACAAGTGTTCCGCTTCTGTCGGCGCCCGGGGATGGTAACAGTGGGTCGTTTACGGCCTCTGTATGAGAGGCCTTGTTCTAACCCCATACTAAGGCCTCCCTCATTCCAAAGAATGTAAATGTTTATTTCCATCCACTCTTCCCATAAAAAGTAAGAGGAATGTTGCATTAGCCACAGGGCGCTTGAAAATGTGGTGATAAGTTACTCCTCTCCTAAACCGGGCTTCGAACAGAGATGCTCGTACTGCGTGTATGTCCAGACGTTGAATCTGTAGCGGAAAGTCAGGGCTCCAGCTGGAGGCGGGGATCTATCTTTATCGAACTGCCTGAATTGTGTGGGGCCGGCCAGCAAGAGAAGGCGGAATGGCGGCGAAGTCTCATCAATTATCACTGATTTCAACAAGTGCCGAGAGCAGGCCTGATCAATGGGTCAGGAGTTGCATTTGTTCTCATTAGCAAATTAGCGACTGAATTAGTGGCTGTAGCCTCCAGATGTCTGTGCTTCTCTGTGTGCGGATGTCAGCCTCTCAACGAAATGTACCAACTGTCGTTAATGCATAATTACTCGTGTAATGTCCGTTGAAAATTCAACGGAGCCTCTTCTTTTAGTATACACGTATGATTCATATTTTATTTTACAGATAGCGTTCGCTTTAATTATTGCATTGAGTTGAATGCTGGGCCGCGCCATAGCTCAGGCGGTTAGTCGCTGGCTTCCCACCGCGGCGGCCCGGGTTTGATCCGGGTCTGGTCAAGTGGGATTTGTGGTGGACAAAGTGGCGCTGGGACAGGTTTTCTCCGAGTACTTCAGTTTCCCCAGCCAATCTTCATTCCACCAGTTGCTCCACAATCACCCTCACCTGTCATCTGGGGCTGGTACAATAGGCCAGAAGTGGCCGCAGTACAAGGGACATAGTCCCACCCTACTATAAATAAAAAGAAAAGAGTTGAATGCTGTAGTATGACAGCGTATGGGGGATTGAAGGTATTGTTCCACACTTTATTAACCTCGGCATGCGGTCTCATTAGCTCTTGGAATAATGTTTCGCCTTGCTAGATGACATTTTAAGCGCAGCCGGATGAAATGTACGTCAAAGTATGCCGTGGCCGTTTGTAGTAGTCCTTCTGCCGTAAGAGTGCAAGGCATGAAGCTGCGGAACCGGTTGTTGGCCTGCGTCATGTTGCACAGGAGTGGAGGAAAGGACCTGCTAAGAGCTGATGATGACACGTGTCTCCCTCCGCTCCATTCTTCCTGTCCCGTTGCTGTGCAGACTTACCTCTGTCAATTGATAACGATAATAAAGACTTCGGAAAGGCCTGTCATGTTCTCACTGCTGGTTTCTTTTGGGGGGCGGTGGGCGGTGCCGCCCATGTAAGGATGGTCATGTCCGTCCGCTAGACGGATTTTGACATGAACGTCATGCCATCCGAGATTGCACACTGGGAGCGGCAGAGGCAGAGTGTACCGGAGGTAACGTTTGTTACCACATGGAGCAGAACGGTAACAGTAGGAATCTTGGTTATGACAGTAACCGTATTCATGTTAGAAATCAACGTAATGATATTGTAAGAAATTTTAGAATTTTATGAAATATACACGTATTGTGTCTAAACCGTTGTTGAAGCTGGTTCGTCAGGTTATCACTACAAAGTTACTGTTTCAACACGCGACGCGAACCAGATTCACCATACCAGAGATCCCATTGAACACGCAGGACTTCTCTCCAGTAAGAAGGCGTGACGTTCCCTCGAAAGATGTTTCAGACAGAGTTTACTTGAACGGGAGTTCAGTATTTCAAGGCACGAAGAAGACGTGTGAAAACTGTGCCCTGCGGTACAGTCGTGGCAGGATCACCGAGTTACCCAGAAACGTAACAAGCGGAAGTTTAAATTTGCGTGATGAAGTGTTGGGGGGGGGGGCATGGCTAGCGCCGTGTCTTGCGCAGACTGCCCGTTGCTCTAGTTCAGAACGCCAGGGTGTTGTCGGTCTCTTCATCTTACGACACTTCGAATTGGCTGTGATAATTGCATTTATGATCATGTCACGACGTTTTGTTACCAGCTTCTGCCTAAGTTTCTGTGTTATGCCAAATAGAAGAAAATAAGCGATGGGTTAGCACCAGTGGATACAAAAAGTAGCTAAGGATCCAGTGCAGTCATTACAAATTGCGGCCTTTTTGAGTGTGCTGCCGTGTAGATTTATACATATTTACCAAAGTTGCGGAGGAAACTGCTACCCCCCCCCCTAGTAGAAGGCGGAACCAAGTAGTGACGGGTTAACTCAGTGGAAACCAAAGGGGAAAACGATTGCAGATTTCTGTCTTCTGGGCTGTGACGCCTTTTACTCTAGTATATGTTGTCACGTCAGGTATTGTAGCTATAGACTGTTTGGATTGGAGATTGGATTTGTTGACCTCTTTAACGCACTACACTTAATTATAGCGTCATCGGTAATCTCCACACTTTACAAATCAACACAGCACACGTTATGCCTCTTCCAGCCTGCAGTGGCTTCAGCAGTCGTTTCCCGGTAACGGATTTTAACAGTGGAGATTCTACAGTTTCTGTGCTCACGTCGTTACTGTCCGGCGAATATCCCACGACTCTCAATGCTTCAACCAACTAACTCCCAGTCTGATGGCTATGTCTTCGCTTCACAGGCTGACAACTCTTGCACTAATCGTCCTCATAACATTTGTCCACAGACCGCGTAGCAAACACCGTTGCTATATTGTTACACGCGGATTTTTGCCGTGGGAACCTTTTTGTTTGCGAAGGCGTTACTCAGTAACGGCTGCGTATATTTGCTTAGCGAGACTCTGTTGCCTAGCAGCGGATGTTGTTTCGTTGTTTGTTTCGCGGTCGTTACCCAATAACGGGTCTACACGCTACAGTATTTGCCAACTTTTTCGTAGGAAACTTCTGCCTCCGTCCTCAAGGTAGAAGATGGGGCTAGCATGTTTCTCCGAAACGTTGGTAAATATCTGCCTGATACATGGCGGTACATTCAAAAAGAGAGTAACCCTTGGATTGAGTAAATGTTGCTGTAGGACTGGACCGAAGCGGGAGGCGTTTTTTGAAGCCGTTTTTATGTGGAAACATGCAGCTATCCATTTTATTTAAATAGTGCTTCAGAAATAAAAAAAAAATAAATTGAACTGCACGAACTGTACGTTGTGAGTGGCTAGTGACATCACGGAGTCCCCCATTTGTGGGACATCGTCTTCTGTAGGGATATTATCAATTCCTTGTTAGTGTATTTTGGCGAAGAATTATTGGAGTAAAGTAGTTTTCTTTACAAAGTTAATAGAAGGTCCGTCGAGTGTAACAATTTGTAGGACACTTTTTATTATTATTTCTGCCTTACATGTTTCGGTTTGACACAACCATCATCAGAGGCACTTGCTACAATTATGGAAACACTGTCACTGTTTTTGATGTTCACAATTTTGTTTGTCGTGTGGACGTTGCTACGATATGTTGACGTGTAAAAGCACAACACATGCTAAGATAGTTGAGTACACACTCAAGTTCTCACTTTTCATCCGAACCTATTTTTAAGTTAAAACGCTAAAATGTTAAAATATTTGATATAAAATGCTGAACTCCTCCTTGTTAATTCATCCCGAAGATGGGAGACGTCAGCTTGAGGTTGTATGGCTTATGGTTTGATATGTTCCTGTGTGCTGTGTACTGCACTGATAGTGCAACGGACCAAAATGAAACAATTCAAAATAATTTTCTTTAATTTCCTGTTTCATAAACCATTTAGATCAAAATAACATAACTCCGCATTTTGACCGCACAGTGTCACGTATGATTCTCACAACAAAATAGTGATCGTTTCTCTAAACGGCATCAACCGGTATGTTTCCTGCGAGGTACGAACTGAATTGTTTATATTTCCCAGTAACAGCAGGTGTGTGTATCTGGCCAAGGTGAAGTTACCCGCATGTGTAAGTATGAACACAACGCTACACGTGTTCTTAATCTCATCTCTAGATGGAGGTCAGGCAGCCTTGTAACTAGTGTACTGACCCGAGGTGGAGATCCGGTCTTGATGAAAGGCCACTTTGCACTCTGTTCGCATCGTTCTTGCCGCCGTAAAGTAAAAAAGTAAAGCTATCCCTGTATCAGGCCGTGAAGGCCCATAAGGTTGTGAGACGTTGAGGGTCCCACATTATCTAGACAATCAGCTCAAAGATGGCGGTAAGGTTGTTAGCCCTACGTGCCGGCCGCGCTTTAGTCCCCAGGAAAATTATTTAATTAATTCCTGGTACTCATTTCTGTTAGAGGCTGAGTCGACCCCAGAGCCATAGTGCGGCTGGAAGGATTAGGTCAATTGAAAAAAATCCAGTGACCTCATCGGGACTTGAACCCGCGACCTTCCGGCTTGTAGCATAGTGCCTCGACCAACTACACTACCGCGTGCCTCCTCTTGCCGCCGTACCTTCCTAAATCCGTCAGTGAAGATTACTTGCTAAGCGATCCCGAAATTTGATTGCCAGGGGCAATCAACAGGGCACTAGTTCGATACCATGTCGGCCTTTGTGGTATTTGTGCGGACACAACGTTACACGTATGTCCGTTTACTTTACTGATGTTGCTATAGAAACGAGCAATTGTCTCATCATTAACAGCCACGTGACTGACAAACCCAACCACGTGAATGTACCATAATGCGTCACTTCGGTCCTTTGCGGATATCCAGCGGGGACAGCTACGAACTGCAAACCACCCAGTGTGCTCGTGTGGTGAAACTGTGTAGTCTACTATGCTCCAGCAGTTACTGCAAGCGTTTGTGGCGCTACTTACTGGACAGTTGAGTCGAACATGGCTGTTTCCACAGGCCAATGGATCGGTAAGGCGCGCCACAGATGCTGGCGGAAGCGGGGCAGGCCTGTGGTACACTGTGCCACATGCTGGCCTACTTCATGTAGCCGAAGATGTTACCATCAGGCCGAATTGTTTTCCTGATTTTCTGCGGATGAACCGAACTTTCAGATATTCCTTGACTGTTCTTCCCTGGTTATTGTCAAACGACCTGTAATGAAATGACCGTTTTAGGATGAAAGCGGAAGAAATCAGCTAATTGTTAGACGTGGTCAGTGCCAGGAGGTTGGAATGCTGTCTCTTATGGTACGGTGATTTTATGTGGTAGAAAGGAATGTACAGATAATGAATAAGTGCTCATTTCGCGGCTTATCTAGAACGGTGACAGTGTAGCTGGAGAAACGTAAATTGTCAAATATTAATACCGAATATTAAAATATTGTTTAAAAGTGTAAGAACCTGTTCTCAGTAGTATCCTGTAGCAAGGGTTCTGTAAGTTTGCGGTACTGGGACTCCTTCTAGAATAACGTATGGATTTTCGCTACACTCTTACCCCCCATTGCTGGGCAACGTAAAGTGCGCATTTGCACACTGTTGGCAGATGGCTATCAGGCTGTACGGTGACAGCAGGAACCAAAACAGTTTGTTGCAATTCGGGTGGCGGCAATCCAAAGAATTTATATTCTTGCTGCAATGGTGGTGAGTGCGCGCGAGACACTTTAACCGTCTGTGTATGTGAGGTTCAGAATGAACAACGAGTCGTAATGGGGACTCGTTTTGTGGGACATTGTTTAAGTGAATTTCAGGCCTTACGAAAAATTATGGGTTGGAGACTTGCGGTCATTGTTAACACATCATCCTTGTAGTGTTACGTTCGCCGTCCTTGCAGTGTTGACGCTCGCCGTCCTTGTAGTGTTGACGCTCATCGCCCTTGTAGTGTTGAAGCTCATCGTCCTTGCAGTGTTGACGCTCGCCATCCTTTTAGTGTTGACGCTCGCCATCCTTTTAGTGTTGACGCTCTTCGTCCTTGTAGTGTTAACACGCGCCGTCCTTGTAGTGTTGGCGCTCATCGTCCTTATAGTGTAAGTGGTGTAGGTTCTGTTTTCTGATGTCGTGGGTGACAGTGGTAAAGTTTTTGTGTGTTCTGTACGGGGTACCACGTCGTCTTGCTATCAGACAGTGGTTGTTCCCCTTCTGCGGCTCTGTTTGTACACTCTACACACAGTGTATATACGTTTCGGATGACTTGACATCATTAATCGAATGGTATTTGTAATGGAGTCGCAGTATGTTTTCTGGTATTGTGTATGAATTTTAGGCGTCTTAACGTTGACCACGTGAAGAGGCAAAGGCCCTAGGAAAGGCGGCCCTCATGCTGTGGGGAGCAGGTGGCAGGGATTCCCTGCTTCCTGTTAATTTGTTTCTCCGGAGGTGGCTGTAGGCCCACGTGTGTTGCGTGTTGTCGTTACCGGTAGAGCGGGGGTTGAGTCAGCAAGTAGTGGAGCCAGGCAGCCCGGAGCTGCAGCGGTGGGGTCACTGTCTATGCACAGTGAGAGTGCGGTTAGTATTTGAAGCAATGTACGAAGATTCCTGCCTCGTGGCGTGGGACGCTGGCTTACCAGTGGAGGCAGCAGATTTCTTGCGCGAAACGTTGTCAATGCATGTGTGAAATACGCGATGTCACACCGTCTCCCGTGAAAACAGAGGCAACATACTCATGTGTACCATTCCAGAAGACTAGTGTTCCTGTGGTCCCCGTCAGAACTGGAATCTCTCGGAAGCAATGGCTGGTCTGCACTCAGGCATGCAGTATGGCGACGCTCTCCCCCGACAGCTCAGCAGTCTGTCCGACTCATGTTTCGCGTCACTGTTCATTGCCCCAGTTCTTTTTTCCAAGCTGTAGCGTTCCAGAAACTGGCTGTCGTTCGCCAGCCTCAAACCCCAGTCCCTCACCAGGTATCTTCAGATTTTGTTCAGTACCTTGTCGTGGCTGCGGTTTCCCACAGCGTAAAATCGAAATATATTGTCTCGTAATATGAGTGACTGTAGACGGGGTTTTGGATAATTGGATTTATTGACCACTTACAGGTCTTAACTACAAATAACTATAACACTATCGCTGATTTCCCTACACGCTAAGTCTTCTCCAGCCTTTTATAGTCTTCCCTGGTCGTTGCTTGGTAACAGCTCTCAACAGTGCAGATTCTTCAGGTTCTGTGCTCATCCCGTTGCCCGCTGGCTGAAGTAATTGTCAAAGTCAAAGTCACATTGCGACTGACGGTCAGTCAGTCAGTAAGTCTTGGTGTCGAGCTCCATCTGGGGCTCATGAACAGATATTTATTACTGCTTGACTGTTACGGTCTTGTTTTTGGGGCGCCCTCTCTGACGAGAGGACGGGTCTGTCTTTTATATATGCTCCTGGCCCTTGCCAGCGCAGTCTTCCTCGGGTCCGAGCCCTTGGGACTCGCGACCATGTTTTACTGTCTCAGATTTGTGACTTCCCTTTTCGTCGCCTCCTACGACTCGCAGGGTCACGGTGGAGGTATTCGACCCCGCCTCCACACAGGGTTGGGCTCTCTGAAGTAATTGCCCCAACTGTCCTGGTTATAACATGTCGGTACCGACCACAGAAAATATCCCGTTTCCAACAGTAACTATTGTTGCGTGCGTGTTCGTTGCCGCGGGAACATGTTTACAGAGCCACCGCTTAGTATTTTTGTTGCGATGGCGCGACACTTGACCTTTCTCCCGGAGGGCAGACAGAAGTGAGATTGTGGGGGTGTGCGAATGTGGCGGCAACAGTATTTGAACGTGGGGGGATGGATAAACCTTAAAGGGAGAGGCCTAAGCTCGGGAGAGCAGAGTTGAAACTGATCTTAAGGAAAGAGGCGCGAGGGTGTGGACTGCATTTGGCTCGTAAGGTCTAGCGGCTGGCTGTTGTGAACAAGGTAATGAACTATGTAAGATTTGAGGTTTTCAGGGCGCTGCCTATGAAGAAAGCAGTCTGTGAACACTTGCTCGTGCCGGTTCGTTGCTTGCGGAGTTTCTTCTTTTTTCTTCTACCCTGACAATGGAGGCGATGCGTTCCTCCGAAACGTCGGTTAAAACAATATCTACAAGGCGCCACATCCCAGAAGACTGCTTTCTTCAAGGTAATGAACTAGTTCTGTGGTCCCCGACCCAGAACGTAAGGCAGCTCCCGAGTGGGTTGGCGCAGCGATATTCGGATGGGGGCCTCGGTTCTAGTCTAGGCCCGGATCCCGCCAAGCAGATGCTGGGATATACCAGGACCAAGGCGAGTGTGCGAAGTGCCGGGGCTTGATCATGAGAGTTCCGTCGTGTAAAGGATGTTCCCTTATATCTTCCGGTTGTTGGACAAGGCGCGGAGCAGCAGCTGTGAAGACGGTCGCGTCCTGCAGGAAGTATTCTTATTGTCTCGTTTCCAAGGGCATCGCCTGAGCTGTGACACCCTGCAGTCCGGCAAATGAGTACTTAGGTGTAGTCCGGTTAAGACTGTTTTTATTGGTCGAAAGTAATTTTATATATTCGGTATTCCCTTCTTTCAGGTTTCAGTTCTTACTAAAACCCAAGGAGGGGTGGCCTAGTTTGACCCTTCCCCCACCGGCGGCTGTCCTCATGTCACAGATCTAGTGAAGTCTGGTTCATTTGCATCAGGCAGGTTTGACACCGTCACGAAGCGCAGACTGCTGCTAGCGTGATTTTGCGTTCTCAACCTGGCTATTGATTTGTTATACATGTGAATGTGTTTATTTTTTGTTTGTTTAACGACGCTGTCAGTAGCTGAGGCTGTGTAACGTCGAATGGTGGGACTATATTGAGTAATGAATTGAAAGGGACGTGGAAGGAAAGGTATCGTGCCCTAATATGATGTATTATTCCGGCGTGTGCTTGGAGTAACAGGAAACCCAGTCGAGGTTAGTCGGTGTCCCTACCGAGATGCGAAATAGAGACTATAGAAGAACAGAAATGATAAACAGTCTGTCGCTTGCTTTTAGTAAGCGCAGCGGGTGGTACGTGAGTTGACATATTCTCCATCTCTGCAACCAATGTTTCAGTATAGTGACTAGGCTTCGGGCTGGATGACCGAAGAATATGGGTTCCATTTCCGGCAGGGGGAAGAGAATTGTCATTTGCCCACGCCGTAGAGATGGGGTCTGGGACGCACCCAGTCTCTTAACCACTGGGTACCGAGAATTCTCTCCTGAGGCGAAAAGCGGCCGGGGTGTGAGGGTGAGGTTGCGCACCTCCGCCCGTCGTCACGAGTTAAGCAACTTTTGTCTATTGCGATACCAACCCAATGTTCCGTGGCAGAGAAACATGTGTTGGTTGTTGAGGCTATTATTATACACGTAAGTGGTATTTAAAAATACCAATAAAAGCGAAGCCCAGAATACCCTGATTTAATCGTGGTGTTTGTAGTACAGAATGAATATGAACCTCAGCCTGGTGGACTTTCAGCGGGATACACCAGGTTATATCGCAGAACGCGAACTTGTGGAAATTATTTATAGATTTTTTTTATCGTCTAGTAATGTATAATATTACGGATGAATAGACTCGGTATTGAAGGAAGGAGCAATTTGGAAGACCAGGTATATATAGGAGGATAATATTAAAGTGTATCTTGAAGAAATAGATTGCAAGCTGGACTCCATTTGTCTGGCTGATGATAGGGAACAGTGACAGGTTCTCGTGAACACAGTAATGGACCTTAGGGTTTCCTAAAACGCGATGAATTTTTGAGTAGCAGAGCAACTGTTAGCTTTTTAAGAAGGGCTCAGCGCCATTGAGTCATTATATTTACCAGTTAAATGTTAATGCAGTAAGACTTCAGAAGTGAAAACAAGTTTGTGTTCCAAATGTGTTATGTATGTTGTTTCTCCCGCGTTCTGTGAGCGGGAGAGGCACTGTACAATTGTAATGTGTATCGCTGTTATGTGTTTGGTTTCTCCCACGTTCTGTGAGCGGGAGAGGCACTGTACAATTGTAATGTGTATCGCTGTTATGTGTTTGGTTTCTCCCTCGTTCTGTGAGCGGGAGAGGCACTGTACAATTGTAATGTGTATCGCTGTTATGTGTTTGGTTTCTCCCTCGTTCTGTGAGCGGGAGACGCACTGTACAATTTTAATGTGTATCGCTGTTATGTGTTTGGTTTCTCAGCCACAAAACTCGAATTCACCATGTTAATGCATGCTAGCGTCTGTTGTACAACGTGTTCACGCCGCTAGGCAACCACGAGAGCGGAAGTGACGTACGAAGTGACTGTCGCTGGAGAGAAAACTGCGACCGGCGGGCCGGCAGGTACGAATGGAGATAGGCTGGCTGGCTGGCTGGCGGTTTCATCCGGTGACGGGCGCTCGACAATGTCGACGAAGTGCGTCTTCAGCCTGCCGCAGTTCCTGAATGTCATCAGTACTGCAGCCCGCGAAACTCTGTCATGTGCTTTTGTCTTTTGTTTTGCAGCTTCTAGTAAGCCGCTGCAGGCTTGGTGCGGTGTCCTAATCGAGGTATATACAGTGAACCCTCGCCAATCCAGATCGAAATATGAAAGATTAAAAATTCTGTTCGCAGTTGAGTACACACTTTAAAAGACACATGGGATTTAGGAGCAAGAGGACTTTCAGGCTGTGTTGAGGGCAGCTGGAGAGACTGAAACCGCTCAAGGAAATATCCAAGATTGGCTTCAGCTGGATGAAGCAGACCCTTGAGTTCAGCTGCTTGTCTTTTTATAGTGTTTACGTAGTTGCTCTACAGTGATTTTTTTATCAGCACTACGTGTATTATTATATTTTCCATTGTTCTCTCTGTTCTTTTTCTTGCAGGGTTATTTTACCTCATTAATCCGGTTGACTTCCCCAAAAATCAATCCGGATTAGCGAGGGCTTGCTGTACTATACCAGCATTTGCCTGGAGAGACTGCGGAAAATCGCGAAAATCCCGTCACTGTAGCCTGTCCAGCACCAGGGTGCAGCGTGCCGAACAAGTCGGCTCGGTCGGTAACACTTCTCACATGTGTCCGACTATCCTGACTGAAGTTCTTCGTGATTTTCCCCCGCCCTTCCAGGCAATTACGGGGATAGTTCTCATATCGAATCACGATCGCTTCCTTCCACGTCCATTCCAGTTCATTATTCACTGACGTATAGTCTGAGCTACTGACACCGTGTAGTCTCGTAGGTGATCGCCTTTGTCGTGCTTCACTAGTACCTTGAAGAAGGAGGCAGCATGTTCCTCCTAAGCATTGGTACCCCACCTACGAACCCCGATGTAACTGCTGTGTGCACAGTTACTGAAACGTGGCGGACTTTTCATTGTCCTGTGAATTACGGAGAGAGGACTGCTGTTGCATGTGACGTTAGAAAACAAAAATTTTGCTCAAAGAAGCAAGCGAATCCATTTTCCCACGCGTACGTTAGGTAAACAATTGTGCTGCAAGTTACATAAAGCAGTTTTATTGTCCAATCGTACTTCTCCGGAAGTCAGCTTTTTCTCACGGCACTCTATTGTGTGACGTACAGATACATTGTATTGCATTATGTCGGATGCTGTTTCCTTCCTTTATGTTGGTTCACATCCATTCTCATGCTGCATAATTAGCTGCAGTTGCTGGCGGCCTCGAGATGGCATGTAACTCATGACTACAAGCCAGAGAGCCCCCCGAGAAAAGCTCTGCGCGTTTCCTCAGTGGTTATTGAACAACGCTGTTAGTGTCTAGACTCTTTAGCGTCGAATGGTAGAATGATTGATAAACTGGAATTGTTATGGGAGCGGTCGTACTGTTTGCCTGGAGGACCTGAAAGAATGCGAAAACCCCCAATGATAGTCCGTTCCCCGGCCGATATTCGAACCGAAAACCTCCCAAATACAGCCTAGAGCGTTACCGCTGGACTGACCTGCTGCGTGTTAAAATTCTGAAATAATGAGTAGTTAAGAATTATTTGTGCTTTCTGGATATTATGACAAAAGGACATGGGTACAATTTCTGAACTATTTTCTGAGTTTAAGGTTTATTTATTACCGTAAGTTGACTTCGAAATTATTTTTATTTCTGTTACCGGAACCTTGATTCTATAGAGATTCTGTATACAGGGTGTTCCAGGAGGAAAGTTCAGTGTTCTTGGATATCATAGTTCCGGTCATTCTATGCAAACAAATGTACATGTGCATGTGTTCTGCTCCGAACGGTTTCCAAGATACAGCTATTTCACTGTCCACACGAGTTGCAAAGTGGAATTTTCGGAAATGTATTTTGTCACTTGAACAATAAATACCGGTATTGGAAACTACGTAATATCTCTTTCTTCTCAAGAGTTTTGGAACTGTACAGTGAGATATCTGTATCTCGGAAACCGTTCGGAATAGGACACATGTACATATTCACTTTTTTTGCATAGAATGACCGATACTGTGAGCTCCTAGAACATTGCTGTGCTGGACGCAATCTCCGGTGTAGCGATTTTAGTTTTCATCGCATGTTGTAAATATAATCCAACTGAGTTTGTGGTGATGGAGTGATGATATGCGTTACTGTGTTGGTGACGCTCTCAGATGTATCAGTCGCTCCTATCAGGCTCCTGTCTGGGTAGCCTCAGGTCGATAGATCCACACAGTGGTTGTGCAGTGTTCTGGCTAGTGGCTTGGCACTTCTCACATGACGCCATCAAAACCCGATCTGTGGTGTAGACCTCACGGCTGTGTTCCATTGTGTCAACTCTCCTTGCTGTCCTTAGGGACAGCCGCGTTTTCATGCTCCGTGTATCTTTGCTAATTCGCTTTCTCCCGTTTATGGCATTGTCGTGATGGGGCATTACGTATTCACACGATGTACAGGATCTTGTCTCTCTTTTTTGTCACATTTTAGTTCTCACGGCATGAAGATTGCTGCTATGACGCCGTAGAGTTTGCGCTTTGAAGGGACCTGCCTCCTCCACATCATCAGATGTACCTAAATTATCAGATTTTTAATGTGTGCCAGTGCAGCACCCATTGAGGATTCAGCGGGAAATCTCATTTGACGTCACCTTCCACGAATAACACGCAGAAATATTAACCATTTAAAGCTTTAACATACGAAAAATGTGTGTTCTGCCCACAGATTGGATTTGTGTGTTCCGTGTGGTTCTCACGCTGAAACAAAAGACTGCTCACCGTTACATTTTTGTATGTACAGAAGGATCTGCCTCGGAGTGTGTATTAAATTCGGCTACTGTATGTAGACTTGTAGATCGAAGTTGTTACTCAGAGGCAAGTGCATGATGCCCGGGCCAGAGTATCTTGCCAAGGAAGAGAGATAAAATTATCCAAAACTGGCGTGGACTATAAACCGTGTATACAAAGTCTGAACTTTGGTGGAGATTAACCTTTAGATTGTCGTCTTCTGTGTGGGCCCTATTTCTATAATGAAGAGTGCTGTATTTTACGACGTAACGCTGTGTAGTCCGGTAAAATTGTCGTGGTGCAGCATCCAAGTCTTGTTTCTCCACCCCTCAGGCCTGTTCCTTCGTACTGCCTCCCTCAAACGCTTCATGACCGCCAAGTAAAACTCCAGTGACTGTCTCACCACGTGGAACAAACTCGTGATGAATGACGCCCTTCCCGTAAAATAACGATCACATTTTCACATTTGATCGACTCTGACGTGCTTCTTTTAGTCGCGGCGACGATTGGGCTTTTGTTTCGATATCCTACCCGCACACCCACGTTTCATCACCTGTTAGACATTTTTCAGAAAGTTTTCGTCAGCATTTGAACGATCAAACAGCTCCTGAACTGACCGTGACACAGTTTGCTTTTTTCTCCTCTGTCAAAAGACGTGGCACAAATTTCGTAGCAACACGATGCATCTCCAGTTTTTCGGTCAGAATTCTTTTTATATTTTTTTAAATACAGGCTTACTATTTATTTTCATTAGCTCTACTCCCCCGTGCGCCTTCGTGGCGTAGTGCCTAATTAGTTAAGCACAGGGACAATTTTACATCACCTTAGTACTTATATCGTTAAATTTGTGTTCTGTTTTTTTTTCTGTCGTCAGTCTTACCTTTTGCTTCACTAATCGAGATTGTCCCCCCAGTTACTCAAGATTAGCGAGGGTTTACTGTATTGCTGTCTTCTGGCGTGTGACGCTCTGTATTTTGCGGTTTCGTTGTGGTTTGACGGCGTGGAATGGTAGGATGGTTACTGGATGATGAATTGGATAGAATGTAGAAGAGAGGTCCTGGGCTGATCTGAGAAACTATGGCGGCATTTACTTGTTGGGATTATGGTAAAACTAAAACCACTGATTAGGATAATCGATCTTCGGACGAGTGCTTCCAGAAGCACTAGCCCGCAGCGTTCATTTTGGCGCCGTGCAGTGTGATAAATGTGAAGGTAGAATCAGATGGACCCTCCTAAACGTGGGTGACACGGCGTGACACCGCAGAAGGCGCAGAATATGGCTTGGTGCGGGTAATGGAGTTGGAAGCGAAATGCCAAAAGACTGCGAGACTATTCTTGTTCTCGATTGTGTTACATGCGATGTAAATGTTTATCGCCAGAACAAACACGTCTGTACCGACAGTCTGGTGCTCGTCACTGCAGCGGGCTGAACCAGGATGTGGACGCTGTCAGGGTGAGACATCTACCCCTCCCCGGATTACAGGGAAGCAATAAGAATTGAAAAGGGAAGGAAATACGCAAATTAAAATCGTTTGTTAAAATATTCTGTCGTATATACTCTAGTAAGATCAGTAAAAATGGCCTTAAGCGGCTGAAACTTAAATTTGCAAGCATCTTCTTCAGCAGCTTATTATGGTGAAGTAAAATCCTGGCCCTGCCCTTGCGCCCGCGTGCGGCAGAACCCTCTTGTACTTACCCGGTGCCTAGTACCAGACTGTGAAGCTTCACGTCTCGTTACGTCTGAGCGCTGTGGAAAAGAGAAATATCTGTTGTCCCTGCCTGGAATCGAAACGCGATTCCTCCGTTGTCCAGTCTGTATGCAGACGCCTGATATTGCTTGGCTTCCGAACGTTCCGGTTGGACCGGTTCGGATTTGGGACATGTTTAGTGGACCGGCCCGGACCGGACCACCTTATCGAGGCGCTCTCCTGACCTATCTTATCTGCAGTTCTAACGGAACTCTCGTGCAGGTGACGGTTTCCATTGAAGAAGCTCGTTCCGCAAGTCTGTCCCATCCGGTCCATGCCGTTGGATTGGAGAAGACTCGGTTCGAATCTTGGCCGAGACACCAGCAATTGCGAATGAGGTTTTACATCGATTCTCTCATTCCCTCGAGGCCAATGCCGGGATAGTACCCCGATGTAGGCCACGACCACCTCCTTCCAAATGTTTTCTAGGTGCCACCAGCCATAACATCAAAGAGCTCTGCATTCTGCTTACAGAAGGTGCATTTATGTTTCGTATGTAAAGTAAGTAAAGGTATCCATGTAACAAGCCGTTGAGGCCCATAGGGTTGTGAGATGTTGAGGTTCCCACATTTTCTAGACAATCGGCTCACAGATGGCTGTAAGGTTGTTAGCCCTACGCGCCGGCCGCCCTTTACCCCAAAGAATATTCCCGGTACTAATTTCTGTTAGAGGCTCAGTCGACTCCAGGGCCATAGTGCGGCTGGAAGGATTAGGTCAGTTGAAAAAATCCAATGACCTCATCGGTACTTGAACCCGCGACCTTCCGGCTTGTAGCATAGTGCCTCAACCAACTACGCTCGTATGACTACACAAAATGTAAACCGGTTTTTGAGAGTGGAGGTTTCGCGACGGTGACCACGAACTCTGCTGCATTGTCACGGTTTATGTGTGTGAGTATACTGTATAGATTAATGACTGGATTTATTGACCACTTCACTCGGGACGATAAGTAGTCACAGCGCTATCGCTACTCTGCACACTATCACCACAGCACCCGATAAGCCTTTTTCCAGCCTGCTGTGTTTTCACCAGCCGTTCCCTGGCAACGGATTCTAACAGTCGAGATTCTTCAGTTTCACGCGTTCACGTTCTATACAGCCTCCCTTGCAGAACTCAACCGACAGTTAACTGAGCCACCCCAATTTTCTTCCTTATAACCACTTTGTACGGGCGAGTAGAAAACGCCGTTTCCAACAGTAACTGTTGTGTTCGTATTCATTGCAGCGGAAACGTTCTTACCGATCCGTTGCCTAGAAAGGGGTTATATAACGCCGTTGATTATTCGCCTGTTGCCTAGCAACGGGTCTGTGCGCCACAATAATCTGGCTTTTGACGCCGTGTAGTTTGGCAGATACGTACCAGCGTTTCAGAGAGACGTGTTACCTCCATATTCTGGCTGTAGTCTACGAGATTGCCTGAAGTTGACTCAAGCGGTACTGCCTATGACTTGTGTTTGGGAGGGCTGTGGGAAACGAGATGAGGTGAATGCACATCAGAAGAGATATTTTAGAAACCGTGCTTTCAGAATAGTTGGAAGTAAAGGACAGTATACCTGTAGATACCAGCGTCACTCCAGATCTTTGTAGTTCGGTCACCATTGTTATTGGCTGTGTTTGATACCGTGGACAGAGATGCTTCTCTCTGCTGTAACGTCCAGCCTGCTTATCTGGTGCGCCCAACCTCTTATTCAGTGAGTAATGTGCCTCTTCGAGTTAGTGAAGTAGCTGGAGTGTGGAGCTGACCACTCACTCCCGTCTAGGCTGAAAATACATGGAATTATACCTCCACTGTCCCATACATCTTCATGGCGTGGCCCTAAGTAAAAGCTTAAATATAGCGTCTCCTGGGGGTAAACCCTTGGACAGTCTGAATGCCAATTCTTGAGTGCCGCACTGCACAGTCCCTTAAACTTTAAAGGTGACATAAGACACATTAAAAAAATGAAGTATACTCATGTAATTAAGAGGTGATCCAGAATGAAGATTATCAAATAACGTCCATAAGGTGTACTGCAGCACTTTGCTTTAACAGCGGTGGAACCTGTATGTATTGACAGATGTACTGAGTATAATTTGTCTTAGGGCTTTCTTTGTTAGAGCCACGGTAGGAAGCAGAAAACATACATTTTTGCACATCCAGACCCTCAGGGTATGCAGAATTCGAAAGAGCACATTTTATAACACCTTCAGCTGTTTTTCGTTTCAGAGTGGCACAACTGACTCATCCTTCTGAAATGTCACATTTGCCCTAATTGTATGGATGCTCCTGTGTCTGCCGACTGTATGTGTAATGTGTTGGTATCTTTCTTGTGTGTAGATGCACTGCTGTCAGTGGTGTCAGGGCACAGGACCCCCACACAGGGGGACGCACTGTTCAGTGACCTGCGGCTTGTGTCCCTTGAGAAGCAACTCAACATTGAGCTCAAGGTAATGCACATAGAATTAATTTTTTCATTTAAAATTCCTCATGCTGAAGGCAGTGTACAGCCTTGTTTCTAGTCAACTGCGGCATGTAATTAAGTCTAATGCCACTCCTCTCCCCAGTAAAGGCATGGCACCTGTTGTGGTTACTGACCCACAGATAGCCACAGTCCAAGTGGTATCTGCTGTACTAGCAAGCAGAATAAAATCAAAATTAAATGACCACCAAAAGCCTGTTATTAATATAGCCCCTGCTGTAGTGTAGATTGCATTTTGAGGTCTGGAATATTTTGTTGATTGGGCCTCCAACTGGTATGGGCTCACTCACAAAAGACAAACAGTCAGTGCTGTGCTATGCCTCTCACATTATGTTGCCAATACATATACTGTGTAGCATTGTAGCTTGAACTGGCAGATGTGGGAGAGTTCAGTAGTCTCCCATCTTCAGGGCAGAAGGGTGACCTGAGGAGAAAAAAAATGACATGCAATGTAAAAAAGTAAGGACAAGAACCATCGCTGTGTGGAAGCCCGTGGGAAGAAGTGGGGGCATTGGAAGGAATATGCATAGATCAAGTTGCGCCATTTACTTTCTTCCTCCACCAACTTCACTTCCTCGTACACATCGTGCCAGTTTTGCCCCACTGACTGAAGAACCCTATTCATGGTCATGGCTCCCACACTTCCCTTCTGCTCTGCTTTGTAAGATGTTGGTACCTCTCTACCAGTTTACAGTTCACCACATCCCAGAAGATCGTGATCCTAACATTTAGTGTTTGTGTGCCTCACATCTATATGTTTCTTTTTCTATTTCCAGGTAAAGCAGGGTGCTGAAAACATGATCCAGAGCTTAACCAGTGGCCATTCGCGGGACAAGAAACTGTTGCAGGAGGCCCAGCAAATGCTTGCTGACTCACGGGTTAAAATAGAATTCCTCAAATTACGAATCCTGAAGATAAAGCAAAATAAGCAGCTCCGTCAGCAGCAGGGAACCGGTGCTGGTGACACGCCAAGCAATGGCGACAGTCATCAAGTCAAAGGTGAGTGGCTCTAACACTTGTTCTGAGGCAAGAGGGGTTGTTGGGCAGAGGCTAATTATGTATGTGGTGGCTTAGGTAGAGTCAACTGATTGCATTTTGCTGCATTCAGTTTGATGGTGTGTTCATGAAACTTTTAAAGCTTTGGTAAGGAATATAGGTTCATTCAAGTGTACATTATTGCACTCATTGGATAATATCTTCTTGTATTTTTTTTATTTTTCATTGAGAATTATATGTGGGTTTTTTTTAATAAACTTTGAGGCATTTGTCAAGGTACCAGCTTTACAAATTCCTTGACAGGCTCAGGTAAAGACATTTATCCATTCTTTGTAGTTTTATGGATCCAAATCTGATAAAATTATATTTTGTAATACTGTGATGTGTGAAAAACCGAATGTCATGTCAAAGGGGTTAAGCATGTTACATGGATCGTGAAATATTCTTCTGCATGGCTGGACCTCTCAGTGAACACATCACATGATGTGGAGGTATATATGCTACATTACACTTACGTGCTCCATCCTTTTGATGCTCAGTTACATTTGAAAGCTGCATAATACAATTACAATCCAGAGGCAACTTGTGAGAGAACAGCAGGAACTATAAACCACCTGCTTTAACATTTGCTCACAGTGTTTGTACGTATGAAGAGAGACTCTCGCAGAATGGTAATTGCCACGAGGAAGACCAAGATGAAAGCGGGAACATTAGTTTAGGAAAGATGTTGATGGAAGGAGAAATTTTGGAAGAAATTTATGTCGGAAGGTTGAGATGGACTGAGAGGCTTGGTCGCTGGGCAGCACATACACATGGAGAAATCTAAAGAAGGGGAAGTGAATTTATGTTTTTTAATGGTGGGGGCACTATGCTTCAAGCTAGAAAGCCACAGGTTCGATTCCTGACGTCATTCAATTTTTCAGTTGACCTAATCCTTCCACCCGCTGTATGGCCCTGGGGTTGACTCAGCCGCTAACAGAAATGAGTACCCATGAATATTCCCGGGGGTAAAGGGCAGCCTGCGTGTAAGGCTGACAGCCTCACTGCCATCTATGAGCCAGTTGGCTGGAAAGTGTGAGAGTCTTAATGTCTCACAACCCTATGGCCCTCCATGGCCATAGCTTTAACTTCTTTCATGATTGTGACAAACCGGTATATCCCTGAATTAGATTGAGACTTGGTATTTGTTACTGACATGTGTTGTGTTGAGTATAGGGGAGGAACTAATGTTTTTAATATTGTATAGATGATTTTGGAGAATATGTTAATGTTTAGAGCTGAGTACCAGTCTCCCGGCAGTTAGGTACAGATACCATTATTGAATGTGAAGAGCAGTTGCGGCCCTTCAGAACCCGTGAAGCCTATAAGCTTGCATGGATACCTGGTAAACTAGTTTTTAATGGTAGAAGATATATTATGCTCTGAAATACAGTTTGTCAGTTGAGATTAAAATTGTTGTAGCTTGAGGCAAAGATAGGAGAATCAAGTTGACAAGAATGAGAAGGTATATTTTGTTTTGAGTCCAGTATTTTAAAAATGTGATCCTGACATTTTTTTCAAAATCCACTTGCCTTGTGACATGTAATTTATTATAGTTCTGTGAAGTCCTTGGCATGATCTCTTTATGGATTCCAATTAACCAACTACCAGGAGCAGGGTCCCTGTTTGGCTCTGATAGTCTCAAAGCATAAATTTTTGTCAAGAATTTCTGTGCCTTTTGAAGAAATTCGTAACCATGTAACCACCACTGAACCATGTTTAGAGAAGTCCACCACTGAAATCAATTCTGAGTTGGTTGAATTCTTTCTATGTTTTCACACCATTTTTTTTGTATATCTGATAATGTGCTTCCATCCATGCTTAGGTGTCAAACTGGTTTTCCCCTTGATGTTTTCCAATCAAAGTTACAGGTTAAATTTTGATGAATTGCTTATGTAAAATGGCAGGAAACCCTCATCACAAGATTCTCCATGGGGTGACGTAGAGCCATGCACACCGCCCCTATCAGAGTGTCAGTCCTTAGTCTTTACTTTTTTCCCCACTGTTTGCTCTCTGTTTTCATGCTCACCGTTCTCAGTTCTCTGATTCGATGTGTTTCGCTGACCCTTCAAAGGGGCAGACCCAGTCACTGTTGTGTCTCCTTTTGGTTTGCCCGGTTCTCTGATGGAGCCAGTGGGAACTCTTTGCTTCCAAGGTTTTTGCTAGCCACATGCTTCATGCTGGTTTCTTCCTTGACTTGCTCTTCAACCCTGAAGGTTGACTTTCAGTGGACTCCATGGAGACAGCAGGACACTTATCCACTGACTGAGACTAGTGCTATTGTAGAAGTTCTCAGAAGTAGTTTTGCAAGAACATACTACTTCCATCTTCAGGGTCAGAGAGTAAGGCAAGCAAATAGTGGCAGCTCTTTTCAGCAGCCTCCCCACCTTTTTACCTGAGGATGGGGACAGGGCCAGGATATCAGAGAATGGACAGAGTCCAGAAACTCAGCAGTGCGAAGCAAATGTTGTATTATTTTTTGTTTTAATAAAGCATTTGTAACTGCCATGAATGTTGTGGGTCTGCATAGTCTGTGCATATCTCTGTGTGTTAGGAACTAGAATAGGTGCAAATATATATTTGACCTTTGTGCACAATTACCGGATTTATGTTATGGACTCTCATATCAGGACCGAATANGGGGGGGGGGGGGGGGTTACTGAAGTCATTTACAATTTTCCTGTGTTGGTTCTTCCCCACCGCATTGCATACTTGCTGGTTACTTGCTTGGCCTGTGGTTTGAGCCTGAAGATAGAGGTGACATGTTCCTTTGAAACATCTGTGAAGTTGTACCAGATTGTGGAGCATCACATCGCACAGTGTAGCACCTATCTTATGCAGTTTGTGAGGTTTGAGTTTCTCACAGCAATGAAGGTACTGTCTTCTGGGGTGAGAGTCCCAGTAGTTCAGTAGATATGTTTCAGAGAAAGACACTGCCTCTGTCTTCAGTGTAAAAGAATAACCTGCTTTGAGAAACAAGGTCACAGTTTGTAACTGTTCCCTTCATAACTTAATTAACCTCCATAAAGCAGTAACGTTTCCACCTCATGACTCAAGGTAACGCGGGTTCAAACCCGGTGGAGGTCGTGGAATTTTTAAGGGTGGAAAAATTCAGGGAACAAGTCCTCCGGAAGGGACTTTAAGCCATGTGTCCCGTGTCGTAGATTTACGGCACGTAAAAGATCCTCATGCCTCTAGGAGACCTCTGAGAAAAATTAGGCAAAGTTTCCCACGCAAGTAGTTTCCAATTCCTCTGGTAGATGGGGAAGTATCGGCGACCACGGGCAGAACGGGGCTGATAGTGAGCACCAGTACTGGAAGGGCATGGTGACAGTAGAAATTAAAGGGGGACACACAATAGGTTAGCAAATAGTCGCAGTGCATGGGGAAATCCATCCCCTCCAATAATAACAATAACAATAATAGTTAACCTCCATGGATTAAGTTTAGAGACTGTCGCCTAGCCAGCCAGGAGTTAACCTCCATGGATTAGGTTTAGAGACTGCCACCTAGCCAGTCAGGAGTTAACCTCCATGGATTAGGTTTAGAGATTGCCTCCTAGCCAGCCAGGAGTTAACCTCCATGGATTAGGTTTAGAGACTGCCGCCTAGCCAGCCAGGCGTTAACCTCCATGGATTAGGTTTAGAGACTGCCACCTAGCCAGTCAGGAAGCTTGAACGGGATTGGGTGGCAGTGTAAACAACGGAATGGAGGTGGGAATGTGAAGTATATACGGTTAATTATTTATAAGTCACACCTAGAAAGAGTCACAGTTTGCTGTTAGTGTTTATTTATTTGAATAAAGTAACACTGCCGTATAAATTATTCACATTCCAAGCCGATGCAGTTATTGCAAAACGTAAGGCTAATTGTGACTGGAATTGATACGAAAGATTCCAGTCCTGGTGATCAGCCTAATTTAGGTGTATTAGGTGCATCTTCAGATCGAAGCCACCGACCAGACACACCTCACGGGAGGGTCCAAACAATTCTATGTACTGCATGCCAGGCTACTTGCAAGTTGTCCTGCTGTCATTTCCCCCCAGAGTCACTTTGAAGACTTCTCTCGAAGGACAAGGGTAGTGCGGAGTCGAGGAGTATTGTTCCCTTCCCTATCTGGTGCGTGACATCCTTCAGGGCGACAATTTGGTAGCGCCCAAAAACAAACCATAAACCACAAAGTGAGAAAAACTTTTTATTGTAAACTATAGCAGTTCATGGCCTGCAACCTGCTTCTGATAAACAGAACCAGTTCGACTTGCTCCAAACATTTCTTAAAACTTCTTCAAAATACGTATACAGTAAATATTCTAAACGAGTTATATTCAACTTGGATTCGAACCAAGGAAGAAATCGCTCTAAAGGAGCAAGAAACTGGAGCTAAGAGCAGGCAAATGAGACATGACTCTAAAAGGACTTGGGACGGATGTTTGAGGAGCACTTTTCTCCCCAAAATATCCTTTGTCACCTTTTCCCCTAAGATGTATGGGCCAGCATCCCCCATTGGCCTGCTCATAGGCTGTTTTCTTTCCCCCTTGCCCAGACCTATATCCTGATTTTCCCCTTCAGCTTACTCTTCCACCCTGAAGGTGGCGGCAGCAGGTTGCTTTGAAATGCTGCTACTTTTGAACCAGATTACACTCATGTAGTCTAATGCCAAAGCTGAGAATGGTGGAGCTGTGCCCCTTCATGGCATAGTTGATAATTGTATAATTAAATACAGCGATGACTACCTTTATGATGAAGACATGTTGAAGGTGGTGGAATAGCTCCATGTATTCTTGATCTCTACATGGTGGGAGATTTGTGGCAAGCTGCACGCTCCAACCACTTTAATCCTGGGGAATAGGCCCCAGATTGCCTGCTTGGGAGTGAATCCAATATCCACAATTGGCTGGACCATAGCCCAGTCAGTGTACCCACCAGAGCTATTTTGTCACATAAAAGAGCGTAAGTCCTGCAGTGTTGGTTTCTGCATCGGAAGGTCCAACTACCTAACTACATTTACCATGAATGTAGGAGGCTAACCAGCTTCTGGGATGTGACGCCGTGTAGTCTGGTAGAAGTTTATCCTCGTTTCAGAAGAACTTGTGCCTCCATATTTGGGATTGAAGATTAGACAACAGGACAAAGAGCGGCTGTCTTGTGCCTGCCAGTGCGGCATGTTCGGACCTGAATGACCCCACAGGGGCAGGAGGAGGGGTGAACATCTCCCTGAGCAGATTGGGGCTCATGATTGCAGATATAAGTTTGGATATCATAGTAATATCTCAATAATGTTACGTAAGCCTTCATATTATTTGGGGGAGGAGGGGGGTATTTTTAGAACGCCATTAGTGTACACCATGTAGCGAAATAGGTTTGCTGTGACGTGGGAACTGACTTTTCCGTTATTATTTAGACGAACTCGGACATCAGATAGTAAAGTTCAGTAAACCACATAACCATTTCCTGCATCCCTCGTTTGTTTCGCATCCAGTGACTGCCCTGTCATGCACCACTAGACCACGCGGCAAAATGGCATTCATGAACAGGCTGGGTCATCAAGCTCACACATACAGGCGCCTTCGCAACGGAAAGTTGCAAACATATTAATCTTCGCCATATCTGTATGCCTGTCCACCTGTAACAAGGCAAGAACCACTGAAGTGAATTTCATGAAATTCGTTACGCGGTTAGCATATGTGGGTGTACACGGATTTCCCCAAAAACTGTTCGGCCCCGCCCTTTTAGGCGCCACTGTCTCCCTTTGGCTAGTTTTCGGCCCTGTTTTCTTTCATCATTTCCCAACATGGGTTCCGTTACTTTTCCCGCCAGCTGGCGCTTCTGCACTGAAGATGAAGCTTTTCTCCGAAATATCTGTAAACTTCAACCAGACGAAAAGTCATCACATCTCAGAGGACAGTATTTGTGATCGTTGAGTATGGGGCGTACCCGAACAAGCCTACGAGACATCCAGACTTCGGTGACGGTGTGTTGGCGACGGAGCGACCGACAAGGTAGCCTGCGGGTCAAGTTGGCTTAAGCGGTATTGCTTTGATACTCTTTCTCTCGCTGACTGTTGCCTTGTCGCTATAGCGACTGGCCGTGGGCTGGACGACCAAGGGGTAGGAGTTCGAGTCCTGGTGGGGGCAAGAATTTTCTCTTTTCCATGTCGTCCAGACCAGCTCTGGGGCCCACTCACTCTCCTATCCTATGGGTATCGGGAACTCTTTCCCAGAGGGTAAAGTGGGCGGAGCGTGAAGCTGACCACTGACTTTCAATAAGTGCCAAGGTCAAGGACGCGTTTGTCTATGAATCCACTGCCCCATACGTCTTCATGGCGTAGTGCTTAATTAGTTAAGCACAGGGACAAGTTTACCTGCTTTATACTGTTGCTTCACGGTCTGAACATTTTATCTTTGCAACATGTGCATGTGATTTATCAAACGTCTTCGAATAAACTGTTAATAAGAAACTGCTGTTGGCGTCGAGTAACCGCCATGCGAATGTATCGACGTCCTGGCATCGGACTTACCCTCCTCCTCCATTTCTCCTCTTCGTACTTGACCGTATTAGCCAGCGACTGCCACCTCGGGCTACCGGATTCTGCGCCATGACGACTGCCAAAAACATCGTCATCAGGAATAATTGCGTACTGCCCCCCCTCCTCCTCCACACGCTACCGTGTGATCTAATCTAGGGACTCTTTTAACAACGCGTCGTACCCTTAGACGCTGATGGACATGGTCGCAGCTTACCTAGCTCGTTTCTTTCGGCGGTTAGAGTTTGTTAAAATTGAACCGGAAGTTTGTTTCGGTGCCCAAAGGCGAAATGGTGCTGTGTTCAGTCCCGCGTCGAACGTCGGGTATCTGTGTCCGGTCTTCACTTGAATTGCTTGAGTGCATACGGCCCCGTGGAAGAAGTAACTTATTTGCAGTCTCTCCACTGTAATGTGTTCTGCAGTTGAATATGTGAGTTTGTGAATAGTGGGCGCAAGACACCCAGAACCGGACGTACTCGTGCTGCCAGTGAAACCAAGCTTGCTTGTCTCCGATGTTAATGTTTATTCCTGTATCTTGTAAACCGAAAGTATGTAGTTACGTGAGAGTGGCGGCTCCCCGAGTCATCGCAGGATCACCAAAATGATGTAGTTTGCGTCGCGTCAGGATGAATGTGCTGGCGCTGAAGAAGTGGCCGCGATGGATGATAGTGCGTAGCGATGCAACATATCAGGTTAATGATGACATTGATGATTTCCTCCGTGCAGACAGATATGAACCGAACCTGGAGCCCCCGCTGGAGGACCGCGTGGAGGAGTTGCGTCACAGGCTGAGGATTGAGGCTGCCGTCGTGGAGGGAGCCAAGAATGTGATCAGGCTGCTGCAGAGCTCCAGGGTTGCCGACAAGAAGGCGCTGCAAGAGGTGAGTACTGGCAATAGTGGTTACTATATGCACCACCTGCTTTGGCATGAGAACATTACAGATTGCATACACGATGTATTTATGTATTTCATATGATTGCCGCAATAAAGGAAAAACAGCATTTAACGGTCAGTCTTCCTGTTAGAGATAACAGCGTGTTTTGTGTGGGAGAAGGAGTCTTTGTATACATGTAAATGCCGTTTGAAAATTAAGTTGGACAATTCAACAGTTCCCATCTCAAACAACGGTTTCCACAGGAGTTTACCGACGTTTCGGAGATACTTAAGTGCCTTAATCCTGAGAGGTGAGGAGTTAGCTGGGACAGCTACTTTATCCCTTGAAGAGGGAGATACTAAGTTCCTCTGAAACGAGCGTGAACTTCTGACTACGTGGCGTCTCTCACCAGAAGATAAAGCTTTCAGCTGAGGTGATTGTGATGGTTTCCACGCAAACGACAGACAGGCCGACAGACGCCGATATTTACGGCAGTCTCGTAATATCGTGTAATTCGGTGTAGTCACACTTCCTAGACACGCAGGCGTCGTGACCTCCTTCTCTGTTTCTGTCCTCAGTTCGAAAATAAGTGGCGTCGTTTGTTCGTAGATTTCCATCGTAATTGTGAAATTTCATTGATGTAATACGGAAATAGTTATCTTGAGGCCTCAAGAGATGGCAGGGCAGTTTATTTCCACTGCTACTTCAGATGCCGAAGATGTCCTGCGGCGTATATATCGTTAATTATACCGAAAGTGTTAATTCATTATTGCACAGGATTCATGATCCTTCCCGCTAGGGTACCCACCGGTGTTACGATGCACTGGGTCTCAGATTAGGCCCCTCATTGTGTCCGCCTGTGTTAGGACTTAGTCCCAGATCTTTTGCGCCATTGTATCCCATGTCGATTTGTCATTTTATCCGCCGGTGGTCTCCGAAACGTTGGCATCTTTCTGCCGTACTGTATGACGTCATATCCAGGGGGACAGCTGTGAGAATAAGTCTTGGATTAGCTGGCTGCATCAAGGCTGCGATATTCTGGAGTCGCTGTAGGCGATGATTACTGGACAGCCGCCCACCTCAACGCTTCGTTCGAGGATATTCTTCGCGGAGTCGAAGCACCACAGCCTTGACTAGGAAGACTACTGTCTTCCGAAATTTTTCGATTTTTCATCTTCAAGGGCCGAAGAACAAGACAAGCAAGGGCGGGTAGAGCTTCAAATCGTATAGGGTAGTACAAACGCCCCGGATTTTCGGACTAACGCCATGCTCTGATGCCCCCGTTGCTCGAAACGTAAGTCGTAACTTTTCATTATGAAGTATTGACTTAGTTTTAATATTTTAATAAGTTCAGGTGTTTAATACTGTGTTATATGACGTTCCTGTATTGGTTTTATTATAAGACCTATGAATTATAGCGTACTGCGGGTTAAAATGTTGAAAGATGGGTCATCCTTGAGCTCCAGAAACTTAACCGTGTACGTAACATGTAATTCACTCGACTTAACGATTATTCAACGTGCTACCCGTTTTCGGGAACGCATTAGGTCGGAAATCCGAGATGCTGTTTTGGTTTTTCAGACTACAGTTTCTTAACTGACTGTACTGTCTGGTTATCGTGACTCCGGGTTTGTCCGGATTTGTGCTTCTCACAAGTAGCTGCGAGGTATAACGCGTATAGTCCGGTGAAGGTCAACCGATATTTCGGAAACACGTGGCCCAGACAAACCAGCATGAAACCTTGCTTGCTTCCTGCTTAATGCTGGTTTCTTGTCTAGCTTACGTGACCTGAAGATGGAGGCAGTACGTTTCTCCGAACCCATGAGATGATAGTCTTCATAGCAACCTCCACCCTTCCCTGGCTCCTGTAGCCGGAGACAAGTTAATGTGACCGGAGGAGTGGGGAGGTGGCGCAGCGGGCACTATTCAGTTTTCGTGGTCGGTCCACGGGACAGTTTCCGTGGTCTCAGTATAGCCGCGTTGGGCCCGCGCGCCAGAACTTTTCCCGTGCCCACTCACGTCTTTCAGTGAGCTTTTAAAGATTTTTTATTTCAGTGTCTTTGTAGCATATTTAAAGTAAACTGTAACGTACCAAGTTGATGAGAAGTTTTCTGTTCAGTCTTAGCTGCTATTGCCGTCGCATTGGGTTCGTCATTGGCCCTCTCCGAAGACAAAACAGCTCCACTTTCGTCGGCCATGCCCGTTTCAAAAACCGGATTTCGCATCATTTATCGAAGGAAATACGCGTTCCTAAGTGCTTTGTTGATAGATTGTTAACAATGTCCATCACGTCACTCCTATTCAAATTTGGTACTTCGGAAAGAAGAGCCATAAAAGCTCAGTCAGTGTAGGTACCGCGGTGGGCTGGATGACAGGGCAATCTGTTCCATTTCCGTGAGTGGTAGCATCTGAGGCCGGCTCTGGGGTTCACCGTGTTACTTATTGAGTTGGTACCCCTTGGGGTGGGGGACTTTCCTCAGAGGTTCAGCGACCGGAACCTGACAACTCGCCTCCTCAGGTGCCGAGGTTAACTGTGAGTGGAGCTGTATCTCCATTTCCCTATACCGCCTTTTGCCACTTCCAGCATCATAACATTCATAAATTTACTTGGACATCTCGTGATTAGAAAGACTCAGAATCAAATTTACCATCTTTTGATGATGGTAATATAGACACCATAAAGAAAAACATTGAAACTTTAGTTGACGCTACTAAGGAAGTTGGTCTAAGTAAGCACAGAGAAAACTAAGTATATGTTGCTGTCTCATCACCAAAATGCAGTGCAAAATCAAGACATAAAGCTAGGAAACAGATGTTTTGAAAACGTGGCACAGTTCAGATATTTGGGAACGACGATAACAAACTAAAAAGTGATTCAGGCGGAAATTAAGAGGAGATTAAATTTGGGTAATGCTTGCTACCATTCAGTCCAGAACCTTTTGTCCTCTCATCTGCTGTCTAAAAACATAAGAATTAGAATATACAAAACTATAATATTCCCTGTGGTTCTGTATGGCTGTGAAACTTGGTCTCTGACATTAAGGGAGGAACATAGACTGAGGGTGTTTGAGAACAGGGTGTTGAGGAGAATATTTGGACCTAAGAGAGGTGAAGTGATGGGAGGCTAGTGAGGAGCTTCCTAACTTGTACTCTTCTCCAAATATAATTAGAATTATGAAATGGAGGATGAGATGGGCAGGGCAGTTAGTACGAATGGGGAAAAGAGGAATGCATATAGGATATTGGTGGGAAAGCCAGAAGGAAAGGTACCATAAGGAGACCAAGATGTAGCTAGGTGAATAATATTAAAATTGTCCCTCTAGAGATAGGATGGGGTGTTATGGAGTGGATTGATTGGCTCAGGATAGGGACTAGTGAAGGGTTCTTGTGAACACGGTAATGAACCTTCGGGTTCCATAAAATGTTGGGGGAGTGGCCATACAACTGGCGGCTTCTTGGGAAGGGCTCAGCTCCAAAATGTTAGTTAGAGGAACAGGTATAGTCGAACATCTTGGGAAGCTTGTACATAAATCTGTGGGCTAGGAGAGAGTGTTTCGTGAAGATGGCAGTGGTGTCGCCAAGTGTGTGCACCATCAGCCTTGACGTTCTGAATCGTCCGCATCTCCCACACCGTGAATTTCTGTGTTTTGTATGATTCTCAAAATGTTTGCCAGCCACTTCCCGAAACTGTTTGGCTTTTCTTTCCCTTGAGTAGGAACTTAATTTTTAAACAGTATGTAGTTTCATGGCATGTGCTGTTTCGCTCAGTTTGAAACCGGGATCGTGGGTTCGAATCCCACTCAGGGCGTGGATGTTTAGTTTGTGTGTGTGCGTTTTTCTGTGTCTGTGTACAGGTAGAGGCCTTGCGACGAGCTGATCACCCGCCCAAGGTGTCCTACCGAATGGGTAAGATCTAGAAAAACAAAGTGAACGGAGAAGTTCATGGAGGTAGGCCCTAGGCCCAATGGGGCTGTAGTGCCAAGGGGAAAAAAAAATGTAGATTCATGTCGGAGTTCAGGTTCTGCCAGCCGTCACAATGAGTAGTGTTGTATTCTTTGATGTGATGCCATGTAGTCTGGTCGTAGCTCACCGACGTTTCGTAGGAACGCTCTTCTTTGTTGTTACTGGTTCCTTGGCTTTTCAACTGTGGGGATGGAGCCAGTATGTTTCTTCAAAGGGCCTCTCCATAGCTCAAGCGGTTAGTCGCTGGCTTCCCACCGCGGTGGCCCGAGTTCGATCCCGGGTCTGGTCAAGTGGGATTTGTGGTGGACAGAGTGGCACTGGGGCAGGTTTTCTCCGAGTACTTCGGTTTCCCCTGCCAATATTCATTCCACCAATTGTTCCACAGTCACCCTCACCTATCATCTGGGGCTGGTACAATAGGCCAGAAGTGGCCGCAGTACAAGGGACTTGATCCCACTCCACTAGCAATAAAAAATGTTTCTTCGAAACGTCGCTGAACATCTACCGGACTACACCACAGAAGATGGTAAAAAAGTAAAGCTATCCCTGTGACAGGCCACGGAGGCCCATAGGGTTGTGAGATGTTGAGGTTCCCACGTTTTCTAGACAATCGGCTCACAGATGGCGGTGAGGTCAGCCTTACGCGCCGGCCACCCTTTACCCCCAACAATATTCCCGGTACTCATTTCTGTTAGAGGCTGAGTCGACCCGAAGACCATAGTGCGGCTGGAAGGATTAGGTAGTAAATTGAAAAAATCCACATCATCGAGATTCGATCTCGCGGCCTTCCTGCTTGTAGCATAGTACCTCAACCAGCTACGCTCCCGCGTGCCCCCCAGAGAAGACCGTACTCTTTATATAGATGACCTTTAGTTGGTTAATAAGATGCAAGTGATGGGGTTATGATGAGATAAATGCTCACAGATTCAAACTTTGACCGTCTGCGCGTAAGACTGTCACAGTCAACCCGTCATTTCGCTTTATACGCAAGTATGTACGTAGTTATGCAAGCGGCGGCGTCGGGACGATTGCTTTGGGCTGGAATAGCTCACTTGCTTCCAGTGATGGGTCATTGATCCCGCATATTCACACAGTTGTTTGCTTCAGAAGGACCAGCGTCTATTTTTACAGCAATCAATTCGTTCTGTGTCCCACGGAGGGGCTGTTTCTCCCGTTCCTTTCCTGTACTCGTGTTCCCCGCAATTCAGGTTGCGACTGTTGACTCATTTTTGCGGACTTGGGGAAGTCCTGATTTTTATAATCATTCAAACTGCAGCACTGTTCATCGCGAGAATTTTTGTTTACCGTAACCAGCTAACTAACTTCATGGAACTCAGCCCTTCTCGAGAAGCTGCCAGTTGTGCAGCTGCTCAAGAACTTCCCAGCATTTTGTGGAACCCGAAGGTTCATTACCGTGTTCACAAGAGCCCTCCACTGGTCCCTATCCTGAACCCTATCAGTCCAGTCCATACCATCCCATCCTATCTCTCTAAGATCCATTTCAATATTGTCTACACATTGTCCTTGGTCTTTTCAGTGTTCTCTTTCCTTCTGGCTTTCCCACCTCTTCTCCCCCATTCGTGCTACATGCCCTGCCCAGCTCATCCTCCTCGACTTGATCATTCTAATTATACTTGGAGAAGAGTACAAGTTATGAAGCTCCTCATTATACAGTTTTCTCCAACCTCCTGTCACTTCGCCCTAAAAGTTAAAAGTATTTTGATGCATGAAACAATTCGCCATGGGAGTACTATTTTCTGGAATATGGCGCTGTGCAGACCTATAGAAGCTCGCCGACGTTTCGGAGGAATGTGCTAGCTGCACCTTCAGATCGAAGTGTTAGCCAGGCACGAAGTATATAACAATCTGCTTGACACTCTCTTTTTTGCTCTTGCTTTGCTTATTGTTCAACCCTGACGATGGAGGCAGTCTCTGAACTCAGAAGGTGGCGCTGTACCGTACATAGTCGCCGCTCTGAAGCGCAGGTCCAGCCTCAATTCATACTAACTTTAGGGTGATTAAATGTGATGGACATGTGACACGTACGGGACAAATGCGAAATGGCGACAGAATTTTGATCGAGAAACCTGAAAGGAAGAGGCCTCCTGGAAGACCTAGGCATTGGAGTGAGGATAGTGGACAAGGAGGGGACAGCTGAGCGACTACTAGCTACTCAGTGAGAACCCAGCTCCCGTTTATAGGGTTATAGAGCTGAAGGTGTGAAGACGGCCGGCGAAGCCTCTGAGTTGGATTCAGTTACTGTATTGCAAAAGTTGATGCACTCGATGAATGTTCGGCTCTTGGGTTGTTAATTTCGGAGAATAGTGCCAAAATAGTGTGCAGTGTTGCCAGTGACTGACATTTGCTTAGAGAAAATAGCAGTTTTAGAATGTGGCGGTTGTGACGCGTGTTTTACTTGACGTACTGCCAGCGGACACAAGCGAGTCCTGCAAGGGTGACCAAATTGAATGTACTGTCACAGCACACAGCAGCTAGAACTGCAGAGAAGGAAGTTTGCTGAGATTAGTAAATTAAAATTTACTCATGTAATTAAAAATTATTTGAAATTAGGATTCAAATCGCATCCAGAACTTCTGCCTCAGTATTTGCGCGTGACTGCTGTACATGCTGACAGCAGTACTGATTCCATTTCATAATATATTTGGGTGCTCTGTGTTAGGTCCGCGCTACGTAACAAGCGTTACGTTTTATAGGCATATATATCGGACAGTTATGCTTGTTGGGTGATGGCTTGATAGTATCTAAAAGTAATCGGTCATGGTAAAGGTAAAAAATATAATGCTATTCCTGTAACAGACCGTGGAGGTCCATACGGCTGTGAGACGTCGAGGCCTCCACATTTTCTGGACAGGTCACCGATGACAATGAGGTTGTTAGCCTTACGCGCCGGCCGCCCCAGGAAGAGGCCGTATAGATCCCAGGGCCATAGTACGGCTGGAAGGATTAGGTCAGTTGTAAAATCCAGTGACATCAGAAATTGAACCAACTACTCTACCGCGTGCCCCCAGTAATCGGTTATGGCTACATGAATTAAGATTGCTGTTTTCTGGATTGTGGCGCCGTGTAGTTAGACTTAACGACGTATGTGCCAGAAGACCACGATATTCCTGTCTTCGTGTAAAGAGCTCAGGACAGGCGACCTCCCATTCGCGTCCAGTGGCCGTCCCATGCTGATGTGACAGTTGGAAATAACAGTCCAGTTCTGTGACATTTGAATGACTGAATTAACCCTGGGACCTGCCATTTAGTTTCTTATGAAATTTCCTGGAAGAATCGAATTCTGTATTTCAAAGGAAGTGTTCAGCGTTATCACAAAACTTATGTAAAAGGTAGCGTTGCCCTTTGCATAACGAATTGAGCACTACGCCATGAATACATGTGGGTTAGTGGGTGTACAGTTCCGTCGGAGGTCGCGTCCTGGTATGGGCAAGATTTTTCTCTTCTCCACGTCCTTCAGACCGGTTCTGGGGCCCCCAATTGGTGCCGGGATGAAACGGCCGGGACTTGAAGCTGACCACTCATTTCCAAAAACATAGAACTTTTATGTAGTCGTAATAAACGTCTGCTGTCCACTGTGTAGACTATTTCTGCTTTCATCAGGTCACGTTTCTCAGTCATCAGAATAGCCAAACTCCCGCGAAATGGCAGGCGCTCATTGGCCGATGGGTTGATTAACTCGTGGGTGGAAGGAAGATGGGACGAAACGGCTTAAATTCCGCGTGCAGTGAGTCTGAGAAGTGAGTTGTTTTCGGCCTCGGCGAACTTTCTAATTGCTGCCCCGATAGGAAACCCGTGTCTTACATCTGAATGTAAGATGGCGACGTTTCGGGATCGTACCAATCCTAAGCAGCTATTTCGAGTAATGATGTATAGAATACAGTGAAAAGTACGAGCTTGTAAGCTACAACGCTATGTACGTGTACTTAGAATATAACCCGATGTTTCAGAGGAACGTCTCCTTACATTTCAGTGTCTATCATTAAGCGAAGCAAGAAACGGGGGGAAAGCTGAGCTTGTGTTGGTTTCTTGTTTGGCCTACTCTTCGAGCATGAAGATGGAGGCGATATGTTCCTCCGAAATATCGGGTTGTTTCCGAACACCACGGCATTACATCTTAGAAGACCGCGGTTTAAAATAGATCATCCTTTAGTAACTGGCACTGATATTGATTCTTACTGACCGAGGAAACTGTGTTCCTGATCCTGTTACCCGTATTCGCCGTAATGAATTGGAAGCGTCTTGCTGCTGCTTTCGTTGTCGCCACGCTTAACGAATTCCGAAATAAAAACAAAAAGTTCTCGGAAGAACTAATCGCCTACTTTTCTTGATACTATACAGACCTCGTAGAAAACGACGCGTCCAAGAATTCTTCTCTTGTTGCGTGTGTATTTGTTGCTGATGTAACGTTTCCACTGAGCCGTTGTCTCCGTTGCCCCCCCCCCCAAATAAGGGAAGTAGCCAGAAAATTTTGCTCAAAGAGGAACGAGTGGAAGCTCTCTGTAGCATCGCGCCTGCAAGATCGTTAAGATTCGTGCACGAAGCTTGGATGCTCATGCAGTGCACACAGAATCAGATGGTGGGCTCATGGGGCCCCCGAAATACCGCACCATGCTTGCTGCGGTTTGCTTTGTACGGGCTCATGTCACGGTGAACCGTTCTGAATAGAATCATCTGCTGCCCAGAGTGCTGGTGGGGGCTTTGCAGTCGGCTGGCTAAAGGCGGAGGGTCCTTCTGACAGTTGGTCTTGTGCTTTTTTTGCTCTCGTGGGCGGAGAAGCAGGTAACCCCCCTGAGTGGCCCTGGCGAGGGTCCACTGAGGGATGGCTGTAAGAGGTCTTTTAGTAGGGGTCAATAGCCTGACTCAAGACGAACAGTTGGACAGCCCAGCGAAGAAACGGGTCAGCAGAGAAGGCTCTTCTGTAAGGAACTAAGACCTTGGATTCAGGTCGGTTACGGGTTCATCTGAGGCCAGCGCACGATAACCCATAACGTGGGTGAAACTGTATTGGACCTTTGCGGCCAACATGAATTGTAAAATGTATGTCTGGTTTCAGCCATATGCCAGTGTACTGCGGCAGAAAAGTACGATATTCTGTGCCTTAGTATGAAGCCTGGCCGAGTGTCGTCAGCATGTCACCCCTGTGGCGAGTGGGCGTGGGCGGAGGGCTCCACCGTATCGCGCCGCGAGGGAGCATTCCTCCGTGTTTTTCTGTTTTCTTTTTGAACCCAATAGCGTTGATGTTAGAGGATAGAGAGGGGCGGGGGAAGAGGCCTAAAATAACCTACTGGGGCCTAGTCAGCCTGTGTAAGTACTGGCCATGTGCCCGCGAAGGAAGACAGGATGGACGTCTGTCCATGGGGCGACGCAGTTGTGTCGAGGTCTGTCTCCGATGAGCGTCTTATCGTATGCGTGTGTTGATCGTAAGGTCATGTGTGTGTGTATTGCGTATCCAGCTCCAGTCGTCACGTGATGCTGTTATTTTGTGCACCTTCCCTCCGCCACCCATGTTTCTCTTTTCAGTTTTTGATTTGCATAATAGCTCCATGTAGTGAATGAACTGTGTCCGTTACTAACCCTGAATTGGACCCGGGGTAGCTCAGGCAGTATGACTAGGTTCCTGGCTGGGCAACCAAGGTATGGGGGTTCAATTCCCCGGCAGGTTCATTTCATTCTTCTCAGTGTCTAGACCTGCTGTAGGGCCCGCCCAGCCGGAGGATCCTCATGGGGTAAAGCGGTCGGATCATGAAGCTGTCCTACGTCAGTCTACCGGGGAGGTGACACCTCTTCATGTTGTGGTGCCTAATTAAGCTGAGGGACAAATTTGCCTTTATTAATTCTGTGTATGCGGCAACATAGCCGATCTTTAGAAGGTTCTCGTAACCCTGTGTGTCGCCCAGTACCTCTAGGTGAATGGTAGCTCGTTCTTACAGATTACATTGCGTTTGCTCCTACGTGGGCCCTCGCCAAGGTCATTAGACGCTGCACAACTTGCAGCTTGTGGGGTAGGACCGCATGCTTACAGGCCTCTTGTCCTCAGAGAGACTTGCCGATTATCCGCTTTCTGGTTGATTATGTTCGTGATTTTAATATCGCGTCTGATAGCAGCAGATCATAGGATGACTGATGAATTGGAAAGGATTTGAAAGGAGGTTGTCGTGGCCTAATCGAGGTATTATCCTGGCATTCACCTGTAGGGACTGAGTAAAGTGTTCAAAACCCTGATCAAGATTTTCGATTACTTGGCCAAAATTCGAACCAAGCGCCTCTTGAACGCAAGTCTTGAGCGTTACTAGTATACATCATCCAGCTCAGTGACATATTATTTCTAACCCCGTAAAGCACAGTGGTAACTATATGAACCACATGATTTAATATTAGAAGTGTACAAGTATTTGTGTGTTTCTTACGATTCTCACGACAAACAGTAATCGTATCTCTAGACTGTATTGAGCGACTGTTCTGTGCAGTGGAGACATTATATGTTTTCGGCAAGGAAGCGGCTTATTTTTATATATTTGGATGAAATTCGGGGCACCGAAAGTTAACCCTTGACCATTAGATAAATACTTGTAGTTCTAAACCCGATAAATGGACTTGTGTGTATTCATTGCTCAAAGTAAACAGGTTTTTGCAAAGTGTGTCCCTGCGTGTTTCTGCTGCCCTTAAATTATACTTGGTTTAGGAGGGACCAAAAGCTACAGGGTGAATTTAATTTCAATCCTATAAGGTAAACCTATCTGTGCAACAGGCTGTGGAAGCCCATAGGGTTGTGAGATGCCGAGGCTCCCACATTTTCTGGAGAGTCAGCTTGCAGATGGCTCTGAGGTTGTCAGTCTTACATGCTGGCTGGCTGCCCGCTCTTTAACACCAGGAAGATTCCTGGTACTCATTTCTAGTAGAGGCTGAGTCAACCCCCAGGGTCATAGTGTGGCTGGAAGGATTAGGTATAACTTCATTGGGAATTGAAGCCATGACCTTCCGGTTTGTAGCATAATGCCTCAACCATCTACACTACTGCGTGCCCCCAATTCCAACCCTATAGGCCTAGAAAAGGTAATGTTATTTCTGTCCATAGCACCATACCAAGAAGTTGGAAGGGGAGTGTAGGTTCATGCAGGCTTCATTATGGCAGTAGTTGAAGATAAGTGGTCAGCTTCACATCCGAGCTGCTTTAGTCCTGTGGAAAGAGTTCTGCACAGCGTCAGTAAACTTGTACCAGGTTACTCAGTGTCACATGTCATACAAAAGTACTGTTTGTAATCACTGCTGTGAGAACCTCAATTCGAAGACATTACCATTATTTAGAAAATATGTGTGGGTGGGGGGGACAAGTGTGAACATTGCAAGAACTTAAGATATACTCGGAGTTACAACTCACAGGTGGTCAGATGATTAATTAGCCCCTTAGAGCTGGGCAGCACATTGCAACATAGTGCACTCCTCATTTTGGCACCCATCCAAGATGTAAGCAAGAGAATATCATTAAAGCTTGTTTAGTTTTACACATTTTTTACACAAAGTACATCAAGCGAACACATAATTGGTGGGTCATGTCTATCTGTGTTTATGAGATGTGGGCAGGAGTTAAGGTAGCCTGTGTAGCGTGGAGTTTTGAGCAACAGCCAGCTGGCCCTCCACAGGTCCATCTAGCAGAATGCTGCCAAGGACACAGAAATTTGAGACTGACTGACCAAACTGGCCATATTGCAATGGTCCCAGTGATGGGAACTGTGGTTTGTGTGGCTGTGGAGATCTCTGTCATGACTGCAGATCATACAAACCTTGTCCTCTTGAAGAGTACTGATGATAGCTTGTTACACATAGGATCACTGGGTTTCAGGACTTGCCAGTCATCTGGTACTTTCAACAGAACAGAATGTCTTTGGAAACAGGGCCTCATCCTGTCCCCTTGTGAAACTCAGATGGACCCATTCGTTCCAGTTATTGAGATGGCCTCTTTCTGACAGACAAAGATGAGGAGGCTATCTCCTCACTTTCACTGGAGGACTGAAATGGCCAGTTTCTGAAACATTGTGTTTTGTTTGGAGTACTGAAAGATGGACAAAATAGAAACCCAGTAATGAAACATTTTTCTTCTCCAGCATGCAGTTCAAAAAGAATCTGGTGCTTTCCGGTATTAAAAGACGTTTTAAAAACAGCTTGCTGTCTACTTCTGGGACTTCACACATCCCTGTGTCCTTCTGCGTCATACAGATATTCTGATGCCATGAGTATATAATCGTGTATATAGGTAGCTCAGCCAGTATAGTGACTGGGATACAGGCTGGACTACCAGAGAATCAGGTTTGATTGTGGTGATGTAGGGATTGAGATGTTTGTCTCCTTTAGCATCTCCATACTGGCTAGTGGATGACGCAACTTCCCCTCACCTGTATCTGTTGCCAAATATATAACTTCGCAAGAGGCCAATACCGTCATTGGGCTGCAGTGTAAATACTTGCAACTTAGATTTAAGGTTCTCACAGAAGTATTATACCAGAGCTTGGTAAAGACTGTACTTGAATAATTTTCCACCTGTTGAAGTTGTGACTGAAAAACAGAAGCACCTACAGAGGCCTGCAACTACCCATTCACAAGCTAACGTCACTCAGGTGTCAGGCAGAACAAAGGTTTTGCAATCAGACATATGAAACCCTTGAAAATTTCTATGGCTTATGATGTTAGTGATTTTGATAGCATTAACTCATAGTATCCAGCTCTTAATGTCCGAGGAGTGAACATAGATGTAAGGACTTCAGTTTTTGCGAATATGCTGCTTAGAAGGTTGAAGGTTTTCCAAAATTTTGGCAAACACTTCCATTTGCCATCTTCAGGGATGATGTCTTTGGAGGGGTTTCGGAAGCTGCCCTTACATCGACCTAGCAGTGGGTGGGAATTTGCGGGGGGGGGGGTGAGCCGTGGTTATACGAAACAAGGGAATAAGGTACTGTGCAATACAGAGTGACCAAATTTCCTTCAGTCACTGCCCCCTGCCAGACCAGTGAAGTTGTAGTCATACATCTGACTGCAGCCACAAAGTTTCTGTTGGCCCCTGCCACCAGCAGCCAGAATTGATTCCACTGCCATTATTGTTATTAGTTGTATTCTTTGGGAACTTCTTGCATGGAGGGTGTAGCATGGATGGCTGAGCAGCAGGTGCACAGAATAATTGTTGCACCATTTCAGTACTCTGTGTTGAATGTTCCCATTAGTGCTGAATATATGTGGTTCAGACATCAAGTTGAAATTGTCCATATATTGGGGCTATAGCAGTGATGATAATTTGTGTGACAGTTGTGTGAAATGTCCTGGGGAAGTAATAGCCACAAACATTATTGAAAATCTTCGTCATCGTTATGTGAAAAGAAAGTGCACATCACATGTTATATCAAGCTTTATTATTAAATGACTCATTTCATATTGCTATGGAGTCCCCTGTAATGAGATATTGAGTGATGAGATAATAGAACATGAAAGACTCGTGGATTTTATTCTCTCCTGCTCTTGAACATGCAGGCAAGCCCTTGACAGCTAGCTGCGAGTGAGAGCGTGATGTTTTCTACAACATGTATAGACAATCTGGCATTTCACAAGAATGGTCTGTGCATGCTCAGCTCACAATATCTCATCATCGCCCAACTGATGGTGTTGTACCGGACATGCCACCACCACGTACCACAGCTGCTGCTGCTCCTTGTCCAGAGCATGATTCTGGCGGTGTCCGCATGCAGTATGAATGGGGTGGTCAACCCACTTCGCCGCCGCCACCACCACCACCTACAACAAACATTCCACTTAGAAACTCTTATGGATTCCAACGTGGCAACATCCTCTTCACCACTTGTCCTCCACCTCGAGAACCCCAGCCTGCCCCAACATCAACCCTGCGATCAGGTCAACACCTGCTGGACTCTGGGTACAGCAGTGAGCAGGTGTCACCAGGATCGTACGGAAGCCTCCCTACACGCAGGTCCACCCAGCCCTACGATCGTCGCTGTAGGAGCACATGCAGCATCATTCTGTCTGGTGCCGAGAGCCAGGGAGTTGCAAGTGCTTCCATGAGATCTAATGTGGACACTGACAATGCAGGGTGCAGTGACCCTATCTGCTTCCATCGCCGGAACACTTCCCCGTTGCAGAATCATGAGCAGGTTAGACCCAGAAGCTCAGACTTTGCTCCGTTGCCCAATGCTTGCGAAGTTTGTGGAGGTGGCAGGAGCCCCACTGCTATCAGGCGAGCAACAGCAGCGAATACTTTCACGACACACTTTTGCACGCGTGTACCAGATCGATTATCACGGGATGTAGACAGACTGAACCGTGATGTTGCATCTCAGACTTCGGACCACATGATTAGTACCACAGCACCTGGTTTGGATGTGGCTTCAGCCTGCAAAAGTAAGCCCACTCAACCCAAGATGGGAAACAGAGCGGTATATGGGGGTGCAAGGCGGAAGACAGATTCAGAACTTCTGCAGCTTCCAGTGATTAACGTACCAGAACCCAACATTGAACTCATGAAGGTAAGTTTGCAAATGGTTCCTCTGATGTTTGTGAAATGTAGTGTAAATAACAAAGATTGCATCTTCAGAAACTTACCCTGTGTCATTAGTAGAATCCTTATTGGCTGTCAGTTTCTCATGAGCATTTCACAGCAGTGTCCAGTTTGTCAGGAATGTATGTCTGCTGAGAGGGTAGACCATGAAGCCCCTTTGTAGCTGCAGTTGTTATTTCATTTTAAATCCAGTCTTAGAGCATTCTTACGTCATTTTAGTTTCAAGTATGGTTCCAGACAGACTGTGCTGAGCTTTATAAAATCATGCTTTCTGTTNGATTGAGGCTAGCTCTTTCTAAGGGACCCAACCGAATAGGTGTTTTCCTTCACCTGAAGACGGAAACAGATCCAGTTTCCGAAACGTCGTGTTTTTATTTGTTATCTTAAAAACCAGGACGATGGATAAAGTCCAAAAACCCAACATATCGGTATCTTACAGATTGATAACTTGCAAAAGAAATGCCTAATGGATATCAGAAAAAGTTTAACTGTAGTGTCTTGTCAGTCATGCTTAGCCCCTCATACTTGTGTGCTTGACACTTATGGTCAACCACCCCCAACACTGCTATTGATATTGATAACATCACGGGTAAATTATGCATTGCCATTGGCTTTCCACCACGGTAGCCCGGGTTCAATCTCGGGTCTGGTCAAGCGGGATTTTTGTGGTGGACAAAGTGGCGCTGGGGCAGGTTTTCTCCAAGTACTTTGGTTTCCCCTGCCAATCTTCATTCCATAAATTGCTCCACAATCACCCTCACCTATCATCTGGGACTGGGACAATAGGCCAGAAGTGGCTGCAGTACAAGGGACATCCCACACCACTAGCAATAAAAAAAAAAAAGTTTGTTACCAGTTTAAAACTAATTGCAGTCAAATTCTTTGGTTTGTTTCTGTCACCGCTGTTGAATATTTGGCAGCCCATTTACTATTTTATGTTTCTTGGATCAGATGCAGTGTAAAGAACTGACTTCTGTGTATTATTGCCTGCAGCCAGCCTCCCGCTCTCCAGCACGTCGATTGACCCGCTCACCAGCTCGACTACGGGGTCAGTCCCCTCTTCTGTCTGGTGACCCAGGTCACAAGTCTCGGGGTTCGCAGTGCACGCCTAACCAGTCTGGGGACAAGGGACAGCACAAGCCTCGCACTGTTCATATCGATGTATACTGTACTGGTTCCGAGGATGCTGATGCCAGTGGTTCCAGTGATGAATCACAGGTTTCTGATTCATTGTCATCTCCACAGACTGTGTTCGAATCAGAAAAGCTCAGAGTGGTTCACACTCGCATAGGAAAAAATAGGTTACCCGCAGGTTATCTCCGTCGGCAGCAGCACCAAGAAAAAGCTGCAGGTGTTACATCTCGCCATAGTGAAAGCTTCAAATATGAGGCAGCTCATGCAGGAGATGAACGGCAGACAGTGCGGGGCTATGACAGTGACGATGGCTTGAGCTCCCACTACCCCTCCCAGATGAGTTCCTGCTCCACTCTTCGAGGGGCAACAGAGACAAGCGTGCCACAGAGTGAAGCCACGGCCTCCACGTCTCGAAATCCCTCATCATCCACCATCTCTTCATCGAGCATGGCACTGAGCGATGAATATGACTCTGCAGCAGCAACTTCATGGAAGGACACAGTCACTGAGTTAGACTCCTTGGTTCACAGCACACTGAGCCTTGCACAGAGTGAGAGCTTTGAGTATGCCGATGCAGCAGATAGACTGAGAATTCGTGAGAAGGAGAGAGCGTGGGGTGGCACTGGGGATGACGGAGAAGGCTCAAAAACTTGGAGGTCCCCACACGTTGAGCGAAAGCATCTCCTGCAGCAACAGAAACTTAAGGAATTCCTAGAGAAACATGGAAAGTCAGCTTTTCCACTGTGGAAAGCTGAAACAACAGAAGATTCAGATGATGATGAAACGGGTGATGCATGGAGTTTCTGTGGTCGAGAGACAGAATTTTCTCCGCGACCTGCAGGTAAAGCTCTCAGGAGAGAGGATACAGTGAAGAGAGTCAGTTCAGGGAAGAACAAGGAAGAAGTGAGGTTGGTGACTCCTGCTAAAGGTGCAGTTGCAGCAAAGGCTTCTGCTTTACTGAAGCCCCCAGCCCAGGATACTGGAAGCCTTAGTGATTCTGGCCCACACAGATTTATACGTCGCACAGCCATTGGGCCATTTGGTTACAGAACACCATCACCTCCACCATCCAAAGTTGCTAGTACCATTACATCACCATTCACAAATATCCCTGGTAAACGGACTGATCAGTTATCCAAAGCAGAAAAGTTTGGTACAATCATCGGTACATTTCGAAAACCTGGTCATCATGTGGGACCTTCAAAAAATCCAGAATGCGCATGTGAACATTGTCGGAAGTACTATGAAGACAGTGGTTACCGCACCCGAACACATTCTGTTGGAGACATACCATTGGACAGTATGCGGTATAACTGGAAGAGCACACAGCGTCGTAACTGTGATGGTGTTGCCAGTGTAGCCGGTAGAGGTTCTGACGTGGAAAGAAGCAGCATTGCAGAAGATGCATCCACTGATAATGAGGAGGAGGGTAACACTTCGCTGGTGTGATTGTTGGTGAAGATGACACAATAAATAGAATAGAGAATAAAGAGAGAAATCGTCTGGCATGGCATTTCTGTCCCATACCTTTTTCTTTTTCCCATTTGTTAAATGTAATTTTTTACAATCAGATACTCACTGGCAGCTTTAAGAGTGATCTAACTTAGTAACTTAAACTTTGTGGTGATACTGTTGAACAAGAATTAGAATCTGAAGACACTGAAAGGACCTGAAGAAGGCAGATAATTGGAGACTGGTAAACATAGCAGCAGTGAGTGATCCGTACTTGACAGCTCATTGGAGGTTTTCTTAATTATAGACAGCTCTTGTAAATATATATGTGTGCTTACTTGATAATTAAGAGTGTTGAATGCTGCAAGCTACACACGTTTATATGAAAGTAAATTAATTTAATGATACCTGTCAGACTGCTTGCTTAAGGAACGATAGGTAGAAGTAGTGTAAATATGCTAAGATGATTTTCATGCTGTGAACGTTCTTTCCACTTCCCTGTAAAGTTTTGGTGTGCTCCAAACTGCACAAGGTCATAAATTATTCTGTCATATTGAGGGTTCAGTTTTAGTGCCTTATGGGGTCTGAAATTGTACAGTGCCCTGTAATTCATGTTTCTTCTCCCCCCCCCCACAAGAAGAATTCACAATTGGATTACTCATTTAAAATGTAATTTGACATTTTGGATTGCTCTGTGCTCCACAGACGACCCCGGTTAGACCATATTGGATTTGTGGTAAACAGCGGTATTGAAACAGGTTTCTTTTCTGAGCACCTGGGTTTCCCTGTTACAGTGATAAAGCCACCGGTATCATCAAGGGCTGGTACAGGAAGCTTACTGAGGCTGCAGTACCAGGGGATGCTCATGCTCACCCCATGACTACATCCATCCAACTGGTTGCATGCTGCAGAACTTAGTGCAGGAGACTTGTCATGAAGGAACATGAGTGTTTCAGGCCTGTCTTTCTTCTAGTGACTGTAATATGGAGGTCCCACATTTGATCCCCAGTAACGTGTGAAGGTTTTTCTACTCACATTGAAACCTTGACCTCCACAAAAATTTTGGAATGTGAAGACTGCGAGACGCACACCCTGCAGCGGTTTGGAGCTCACGTTAAGCTATAGGCCTCACTCTTATGATTGCCCTGTCACTGGGGGTGACAGAATCTATCTTATGTGTACCCCCATATCAGAAATAGATTCTTTGCCCTTGTCTGGACAGGCAGAGGTCAGAAGGCTTGGAATTACTATTTCATGTTATTCATTTATTAAAGTACAGTCATAGTCAAGGAACTTTTCAGTTGAATAAAATGTATATACAAATATTATGTTTCTGGACATTATTATTAAAATGTATATGCTTGATTTATCAAGTAAAACTATAAATACTATAAAGAATGAAGCATAAAATCTGTTAGAAAAGAAATTGATCTTGAAGTAATTATAAATAAATGTAAGAGTATGAAGAGGATACAAAACTGAAATGAGCATCAGTTGTAGCACCTTAAATACATGAATGATTTTAATGTTTCAGTCCATACTGTTATATCAAATGCATGAGTATCATCTAAGTATGTACAACATTTGTTACATCTGATGTTTAAGACAATAAAGTACTACAATACTTGAGAACGGCCCTGACCAATAGAAATGACATTCAAGAAGAAATTAAGAGAAGAGTATAACTTGTAGCAAGTGAAACTACCAAAGGTACACGCATTCCCAGGGCTTAGTAAGCTGTACAGGTAAGTGGTTCAGGTGTTTGATAAGATTAGAGAGGCATGGTTAAAGTGATTATTGCACACATTGGTCAGAATGGACTAAAGAAATTTCTTGACAGCTTCTACACATTTTCTGTGCATGGAATAAAATAAAATTTGTTTAGAATGAGAAATCTGTATATCTTGTCAAATTTATATTGCATGGTAACATGTAGTTTGGGATAACAGTTAAGTTATCACTGAAGAAAGGGTACATGGCATTTTACTCTGCAGCAGAGGTGTTTTTGAGTGAGAAATGTTAATGTATATTGAATCACATGCCTGATGAGTGGCAAGATAGTGAGGTTTGGCTGAATAGCCAGGTTCATTGCTTGGTAGTATCAGTTTATTCTCAGAAGATAGTGAGACTGATCATCAGTTGGCCACTTTCTGTTGCTGAGGTTTCAGACATGTGGATCCTTGCCTCCACAACACATATACACCTCAGTTGCATCACACTTCATGCTCTACTTTTACGTATAAAAGCGACCGTCTTCTCCGTACAGCCTTGAATATCTTAACACAGAGTGCTGCTAGTGTGATTTATTAATGAAAGTTCTTTACTTGCAGGCACAGGCAAGTCTTGCAGAGTCCAGTTGGAAGTTGGATCTGTTGCGGAAGTCACTCGAGCTTCGCAGACAGGAACTTCCGCCTGATTCTCCCACAGCTGCCCAACTGAAGAGGGAATTGCAGAATGTGCAGGCTGCTAGCCCAGTTCCCGTCACGTACACCAGTCTGCAGCCCTTCCATGGGCAGGGGGATGGCACCAAGTCAGCTGGTCTGACACCCTCATCCTTCACTCGGTGTGCCGCAGTGACTGGGAAGCTGGAAGTGAGGTGAGTTGCTATATGTCTGTCGAAATTCAGCCAGGATTTCAGAGCGTAGCTCTGCATGCTGGTGTCTTGCTTGGCTTATTCTTTGTTATATTCCTCTAAAGCATCAGTTGACTTTGAACAGACAACACAGAGTTGTATCAAGTTGTCACTTGACCTGTTTCTGGCATATTTGCAGTGAAAAGTTGCAAAAATGCATTGCTTAGCTTCACCATGGCTGTTCGTCCCCATGCAGCAACTCAAGAATGACTGAATTGATGTGCATGAGATCTGATATGTTGGTTTGGGAGTTCACTTGAGTATGTTGACATGTTCCATTTGTGACTGAAATTAGAAAATAATAATGGACACTTTACATGAAGACTGACATGTGTTTCTGTGTGATTTTCAAACATAAAACACTAAATATTTATCAGTGAAACGTGTGTTTAACATAAATTTTAGAAGAAGATGGACATATCATATGTCCAGTGCACTTTTCTATAAGTGTTACAGGTTTAAAGAGAGGTAGATATGATTTTATGCTTTGAGCCCCATGGGGTGAAATGTGATCCAGTAAATGAGCACTACAGGTGCCACTGTGCCCATCAGAGGTGACATTTCTGAAGACAAAATTGAATGACTTGACTGAATTGTATCACTACAGATTGATGGGCTGTCAAGACCTATTGGAGGAAGTTCCTGGGAGATCGCGGAGAGACAAGGATGTTTTGTCGAGTCCAGGTGACCTGCGATCCTTTGTCAAAGGTGTGACAGGACGCAGCTCCAGCAAGTCATACAGTGTCAAGGACGAGACAAGCAGTAAGTGTAGTGTGACACTCATGTTTCCTGCCCCAGTCCCAACAGAACAACAGCAATGGTACACTCCTCCATACTACCTTCGGTGCAATTAAACAGTTTTCTGAAGAATGAAATATTCTTGTGTGCCATTCACATTTTCTGTTTTCTTTAATCGTGGGTTTAATTGTTTGGTGTTAGGTGTGTTGTAGAAAGTGTTTTGTGCTTCTTCCCTTGTGCTGCAGTGGTATGTATTCTTCTGTCATTGATTGCAGATGAGATAATGGCAGTTATAAAGCTGGACAACCAGACAGTGGCTCAAACAAACTGGAGGCCATGTTCTCAGCAGGCTTGGGACCAAAGGTAACTTCATGTAGATGAGTGGTTATTTGTTTTTGTGCACATCTCCCTCTGCCTCGTCTGCTCTGGAAAGGGGCAAGCAGCATGTGCAGAGATTAAGGCTTCCCTGCAACTACATTATACTATCAGTATAGATGCAGGGTTGCAACACAAGGTGTATATCTTTAAGGAGAATTATCATGGTAAAATGTGTTACAGCTTTTGATACTGATTTACTGTCAGCACACTGCAACCTGGCTGGATTGGAAATTTGCCAGAGCTGGACAGATCAGCTTATAAATAAGTTGCTCTAGCATTTGTGTCAGTAGATGACATGAGGTATGACATAACAGTGTTTACAAGAAGGAACACTCTTTCAGTTGTTATATTTCCCTTGCTGTTTGAAGGTCATTTGGGAGAATTGTTGTGGGTTTCTCTATGCAGCCACCCTTACCACTGTCAGACTTCACATTTCTAGCAGGTAGTTCTGCAGTGGGGCTTGACTGTCCAAGGGCTGTAAAGGAACCCAGATGTTCGTCACCATCTCCAGAAAAGCATACAATTGAACCATATCCTGAACCACATATTCTTATTCATGTCACCAGTCAATGCATTTCAGTAGTTCATGTTTTTGGTTTGTATGTTGGAGAGCCCAAATTTGAATGTATGTAGGAGGGATTGTCAGTAGTAGTGGCATCACTGTAATTTTTTTTTCTTTTTTTTTTAGGTTTTCGATTGACCTAGATAAATCTCGGGAGTTGGAGATTGGTATATACTGGCGCGATTGGCGATCTCTTTGTGCCATCAAGTTCTTGCGTCTGGAAGAGTTCATTGATGATATTCGCCATGGTATGGCACTACAACTTGAACCTCAGGGATTGCTTTTTGCAGAGGTAATGATCAGAGTGTGCTCCACAAGACACTGATATACACAGTTTATTTCAGTTTTCATGTGCCCTTTGGTATACAAAGAACTTTCATAAAACCTCAGCTTTGTAAGTGTTTTGGTTATTGTCGTGTGATTTATTATATGTGATGCACATCCCTCTGTGTGAAATGAACTCATGTATAAAAACTGTATGCTGCTAAGCCTTCACTATGGTGGAACACTTGAAAACCTTATGCTGCTAAGCCTTCGCTATGATGGAACACTTGAAAACTGTATGCTGCTAAGCCTTCACTATGGTGCAACACTTGAAAACTGGCCTAGCCATCTTATACTTGTGATTAAAATCCAGATATAAGTCACCAACTGAATATGTACTGACCAGGTATCAGTTCTTGCATTACAAAGAAACAAACAACACTTAAATTGTGATTTTCTAGGTTATGACACTGTGTAGTCTGTTGGGAAGTGTGTATTGACAGAATCTTCCTGCCCTGAAGGTAGAGACAGTATAACCCTGTGAAACATTTGTACCCACCAACCAATTCACAAGACCGTGATTTGAACATGAGATTTGAGGTTCAGTTACTTCTGTCACAGATATGATGTCATGCAGTTTGGTAGACTGTTCCCACCATTTTGGAGGAATCTGCTTTTTTCATCTTCAGGGCAAAAGAGTAAACTTTGTGCCCTGATGATGGGAGCAGCAGGCATGATCGTAACAGTCTGTTAGACTACATGGTAGATAAGAGTAATATTCACAGTAAAATTCTTCAGTGTAATCCCTCTTTGTATGAATGAATGTATAAAGCGTTGGCCTGTGTGGCCCTGTAAATGAAGAGTACATATATATGAGTGCCTGTTGCTATGGATAACATGTCACTTCCATTTTGAGGGTAGAAGATTAAGCCAAGCAAGAAACCAGCAGAAGCAGGTGGCAAGCTTAGAAGCTCAGACTCCCTTTGAACTACACAGTGTTACAACCCAGAAAACCTTACCATTCATAGTCACTGCTGTGAGAACTTCAGACATCTGTCAGAATGTTAGTATATTTTCCTTGTATAATGTAAGGAGAGTTGATGTATTGTGTACAGGTGGTAGGTGTGACACGGGTTGGATCTTAACTCATTTGGCCTCCAAGAAATGGGGTGTCCTTTGACGCAGAGTCCACAGGGTTAATGGAGTGCAGGTTAACTGTATAGTAAGACGTCTGCGGTGTTATTATTGTCCTTAGTGTCAGTGCTGAATTTTCTTCGGTTTGATACATTATGTGNAAAAGAAAACCTTACCATTCATAGTCACTGCTGTGAGAACTTCAGACATGTGTCAGAATGTTAGTATATTTTCCTTGTATAATGTAAGGAGAGTTGATGTATTGTGTACAGGTGGTAGGTGTGACACGGGTTGGATCTTAACTCATTTGGCCTCCAAGAAATGGGGTGTCCTTTGACGCAGAGTCCACAGGGTTAATGGAGTGCAGGTTAACTGTATAGTAAGACGTCTGCGGTGTTATTATTGTCCTTAGTGTCAGTGCTGAATTTTCTTCGGTTTGATACATTATGTGGATTTGGTATATTTGGTCTTCCTATAAAATATTCCAAAAAAAAAATACATTTTTATTAATGTTTTTAGATAAAATTCTTGAATCCAATGATATCACGGAAGCCAAAGCTCCAGAGACAAAGAAAAATCTTCAAGCAACAAGTGAAGAACTTCCCACGACCAAATCAGATGAACATAAATGTGGCAACATGGGGCCGCTTGCTCAAAAGGTCATCACCCTCAATCCAAAACAACCACACTCAGCCAACCTCAGGAAGTCCTCCATCAGGTATGTTCATACCTCGAGAAGTAAACTGAAATGCTAACCATCTTAACCGCTTTCAGAATACCTTGCACTTGGAACTTACCTCATTGTGCACTTTTGTCTTTTAGTGCTGCTCACTTGCATGGAATATTTCGTTAAACTGATTGTACCGTCATAGAACGTCTTTGTAAATTAGGCTGCACTTGTGAAAATGTGAGCTAACAATGATGCCACACACTATGTCAGTGGCAAGATGGGTAGACGGAATGACTCAGGATATGAGGCACAGAAAGTGGCCATAATATAGACATCTAATGCATGGGTTGGTGCAGCAGGGCCCATTGCCTGGTCCCTGTCTACTGAACCCCCTCATCACAAACTTTTGATGAACTGTGGATAAGGATTATTGCAATTGCTGTCACAGTTAAGACGGGACAGACGGCACCTTGTTCGCATTGCATAAGGCGGCCTCATTGAACATTTGTGGAAGTGGGAAGTGCACCAACGAAAGATGTCATATACAGTTCTGTTTCTTTCTTGTTTATAGTTCTAGTGACTTCTGAGGTAATATTCAGAAGGGTGCCATTATTAAGAAAGATTGTGTCGAGACTTCACACATTTGTTATAGTGACACTTGGTTCTGGTCACTGGCACAAAATATTGGGTTCTGTAAGGAAAACTGAAAATGAAATTATCTTCTGTTTAGGAAATTCATGCAATTAAATTCTCCACACATTTGGGAAACTTACACTGTTTTATCTTAGGGTTCCTATGGAGGCAGATGGCTGTCTGCTGTCACAAATAGAGTACAGCTAATCGAGGGTGTGCACTGTTTTGTCTTCCAGGTATGCAGCCCCTTCAGTTGTCATTCGACATGTCCTTGACAGAAGACAAACCTGAAGCGCCTGGCGAGGCACCTGATCCACAAGCAGGCGGACTGTCTGGGACACGCCCCTTGGGACTGGGTGTGGCTGTACTTCCCCCTCTGCCTCCAGACGCTACTGTATCTGTGCCAATACTTCCCTCAGCTGTTGCCCAGAAGAAGCGAAGCTCACCACTGCCCACGCCTCCACCCCCTCCGAGGCTTGATGTTGAGGTATGACAGTTGACTTATTCTGTATCCTCTGTAACTGATAGTAGAGGAAATGAACAGATTTGTCTGTTGTGTAGTAATTCGCATTCTCTTGCACCTCTCTTATGCATTGTTCCTGAAGAACTGTGTCACATGTCCCCCTGTTGCTGCACATTGTATATTTTTTGAGTTCGTTGGCTGGTGTTGGAGTAATTTTGCACAGAGCTGTATTCCTGCTGTTAGATAAGTAATCTACTGGCACTGTGCCTGAAATCCTACAAGGTAATTCAGAACATAGCAAATACTTTAAAAATTGTAGAATTTTAACTATTCTTATGATGTTTATGTGACACACACAGACTGATACAGACTTATGGACTCTCAGTGTCGAGCCCACAAGTCACATGACAGACAATGATGTAAGAACAGCTGGAAGTGCAGTCTTTGATTTGAAACTGCTTACACCACCCGTACATTGACTTTTGTTGTGGTGGATCCTTGGAGCAGATGCAGCCTCGAATGGACAGGAAAGATATCACATTTTTATCTTCCATTAGGCTAAAGCATATTAGCTGTCTTTTGGTATGTGTGGCATCACTGTGGAATGATTGAGTATTTTATTAATATCTGAAAGGGTTTACTTCATTTTTAATTAACCTGTATATTCATATCCCACTCCGATAACTGGAATGGCAGTGTCAGGAAAGCACTTGATGTAGCACAATAGGGGAAGGTTGAGTCACACACGGGAAGATATATGCGTTATCTGACGGTGTCCAGCATAAGCTTGATGCACCCCTTGTAGTGCACTGTCACCCTCGAGTCGTCCCATGATATTTTCTAGCTGCAGAGTGCACTGCGGGAGTTTGACTTCCTGCATGCAGAGGAACGTGGTTCACCTGACCTGGGCCCCCCACCGCCACCACCCACTGTTCGGCCATCGGCTAGCACTCCGGAGCAACGTTCACCCTCACCTGAACCCGTGGTCCAGTTTCCAGAGGAAGAGGTACAGACCCCACCCCCTTGTCGTACTATGAGGCTTGTGCTTTTGTCCGGGAACCTACAGAAGGTGCTTCCCGTTCCTTGTTCCAGCTGGGAGCTGTTCTTTGTGCAACTGTCTTCTTCATTTAACGTGAATGTTGCCATGACACTAATGAACTTGTAAACTAACTAACTGTCTGTGCTTGTAGACTGCAGTAGATTGAGAATAGGGTGCTGAGGGGAAGGGCATGTCTGGACGTGAGAGGGAGGAGGCGACAGCAGGCTGCAGTGGCGCTTCGTAATTTGTGCTCTTCATCAAATGGTATTACTAATCAAGGAGATGAGCTGGGTTATGGCATGTAGCAGACGTGGGAGGAAAGAGAAATGTATACAAAATTCTGATAGGAAAACTTGAATGGAAAAAAGACCGCTAAGAAGTATTAGACAGAGATGGGAGAAGATATTAAAGAGTATATAAGGGAGTTGTGAGGATGTGTAACAGATTAATCTAACTGAGGACAGGGGTCGACTGATCAACTTCATGTTTTGTAAAATACAGGGAATTTCTTGACTAGCTGAGTGACTGTTATCTTCTCAAAAAGGACTCAGTTATGTGGAGTTAGATCATTAATTGGCCAGGTGGGTACTTAGTGAGTTAGTTACTTCTCTGATTCTTTTCAGTTCATTTGGTTCGTCAGGTACTTGCATGCACGCTATGGAGAATTGCTGTTATTGTATGTTTGGTTTGTGCATCATGATGAGAAACACATTTTTTGGTGAGTGCTGTTTTTATTTCTAACAATGCCTATTTGTGTGAAGTTTTAGAAATGGTTTGAAGGAATTCTGAGAGCCTAAGTCACAAGGAATTCTTATTGTTGGATCATTGGATTTTTGAGATGAGACCCAAAGTTGGTAACTCTGAAGATGGTAGCATTTCCAGTCTCTGATGCCCACTAACAAGTAAGGTGCATGGGACCCTTCTTTTGTTAGAACCAGTTTAGAGGTGCTGTGGGCTTTAGCGTCTCGTGTTCCTACTACCCTAATGCCAAAATGTGCTTCTTTTATAGACAGGCAGGTCACATATTACCTTTTGTCATCAGAGAGTTTCTTAATTATGAGCCACTCGTAACTCTTTATACACAGTGGTTCCTACATGTAACATGTGCGGTAACATTTAAAAACTCTGTGTTCTACCCACAGAGTGTATTCTTTCTTTCCCCCCTTTTTTTTCTATTGTAAGAATAACCGCTGATCATTTCTGTATGCAGCATTAACCGAGTCTTCTTTGAATAGGGGTACAGTGTGTTTTGGATGAATGTCAGGCCTAATACATTTAATAGGTGTATTATGATAGAAATTGAAGATTGTTGTATATTTATGAGTGAACGACTTCAAAAAATCATGTGCATCTTGGAGTTGCGTTTGGCACTTGCCTTCTGATATTTACTGCCCAGATTTTATTGTGCTGCTCTGAATTGAGAAATGGTTCAAAATGTAAAGGCAGATTATTTGTCAGATCCACAAAATACCAAGAGACGAAAGGTAACAAGTGTCTGTATAGTTAATGAAGCACCACAGCATGAAGGTATATGGAGGAGTGGAGGTATGGTTCCATCTTTCTTGATCTCTGCACTAGTTGGTGGGGGAGTTCAGTTTCACACTGGGCCCCTTTATCTCCAGGGAGGACACCCCCAGCTCCCACTGAATAAGAGGGTGAGTGGGCCTCAGAGCTGGTCTGGATGCTGTGGAATGGGGACAGACTCTTGCCTCTGCCAGGAATTGAACCACTGCCATCTAGCCCATAGCCCTGAAGTTGAATGTGCATTGTCTGTTTCACGTTTTGAAAATTGGTGGCCACACTTTGTGATAGTCGCATGGGGTGAGGGCCAGACTTTGCAGGGTATAAGGGAGAAAGTCATATTTATGTAAGTTTTTGAGCATTTTCAACCAGAAAGTAAATCACACCATTTTGCTTGTCAGGTGATGCATTCCAAAAACAAACCACCTAAGGCTATGCAAGACACTAAACCTTCATAACATTGGAACTGTGTTTTGACATGTTCTCACAGATTTATATTTTAATTGTATTTTGTTTGTGTGATCTATTCTGGGTTGCCCGTGCAGTATAGGGTTAAAAAGTGTTATATCACAGTAAGCTTGTCACTATATGGCATGTGTGGGGGGTGGGGTGTGCCGGTTGCATGAGAAAACCTCTTAGAGAAAAGTAATACAGAATGAAAACAACACATTCCTGCTTTATAGTTCTTGCGTGGGAATCTTCTTATGTGACAGCAGATTTATGGGCAAAAGAATGATTTCACATCTGCTGATTCATGATTTCCATTTGAGAAATAAGAAGTCTGCTGGAGCCAGGTCAGGTGAGCAGGGTGGCTGAGGAAGCACAATTGTATTTTTTTGGCCAAAAAGTTACGAATCAGTAGCAATGCATGAGCTGATGCATTGTCATGATGGAGGAACCAGGAGTTGTCTCTCCACAGCTGAGGTCTTTTTCTCCTGACATTTTCTCTTATGACGTTTCGTCACTTTGAGGTAATACCAGCAATTCACTGTTTTCCCTGACATAAGAATTCATGTTGCACAACACCCTCGCTGTGTAAAAAGCCGTCAACATAACTTTCACGCTCATGGATAACAGCCATCTCAAATAACGCAAGACACACACTACAGGCATGTGAACAGTTAGCTCTAGGGTGATGACTAGGGACCGGATTTTTATGCCCTAATAATCCCTTAAATATGTATGCATTTGTGCAATAAAAACTTCCGAAATATGCATTAAAATATGCACATAAAAATTTATACCAAATATTAAAATTGATTTTACATTATTTTAAGACTAACAAATCAATATTTAAGTTCATTTTATGTAATCACTGAATGATTCATTTGCAATAAAAAGCTATACTTAAACACAAATCATGCAACAAAGCCAACATATTTCATTACAAATTTAAAAAAACCAATGGTACTCACATTTAGCTCTCCAAACTTTCAACTTCTCTTCTGTTGCAGTTCACAATTACTAAATGTTCTAGGTTTTCCATAGTTAGTCGCCTCCTATTGTCTCGTAAGATGTCCTTATAGCGGGAAAAACTTCTTTCCACCTCACAGGAACTTAGGGGCGCATGTACAAAAGCCGCTATTTGCTCCACTGTTAGTGATCTTTTACTTGGCAGTTCAGTACATTTACCGGTTAAAGTTTCTTCAATTTCACAAATCCTAGATTTTTTGAAAGAATGCTGTGTACTTTTTCCTTTACTACTTCACCGACTCTTCCAGGAACCGAATTCAATTTGGAAACAGTGGTGTTGAACAAACTTAATGACTGATACAAAGTAGTATTGCTATTGCTTGCCTCCAGTGAGGAAATGGCGGATGGAAGATGAGAGAAGTGAGCAGATATATAGGAAAGATTAGTTTCTAGTTCTGNTTGGGCAATTTGAATTGATGCTGCACTTTTGGGATCAAATGTATTCACGACATTCCTAACTGTTTCTAAATGTTCGGTATAATAACTCGCTGCACACAGCCACGTGCCCCAGCGCATTAAAATTGGTTCTGGCGGAAGTGGAACGCTCGGTGCTACTGCTTTGAAGGCTTCTTTTCTGTATGGCGCTTTAACAAATACCTTCTTCACAGAAGACACCAACTTGTCAACAAGCGGAAAATTTGCACGAATTGTTTCTGCAACACGGTGCAACCCATGGGCAAGGCAAGTCAAATGTGTCATGTTTGGAAATTTAACTTTAAGAGCAATACGTGCTCATACTGAATGCCATTCGGCCATAGTAAATTCATGGAATTGAAAAAAATCCGGAAACTGCTGAGCAATTTGTGGTTTTAAATTGCTCTACCGCAAGAAGATATGGAGTAGATTATTCATTCTTATTAAGGGATCCAAGTATTCAATTTGCAATAAACTGTCCCTCACAATCTTGTGTTTCATTGATTGATACCCACACAAAATTATCTTGAATCTTATCTCTAATGCTATCAACTGTAAGATCGTAACACAGCTTCACGTAATTTTTGCGCACAGTAGATTCATCTGGCACTTTGCACTGTGTATACTTCTCTATGAAGTTTCTCAGAGTAGGATTAGTTAGTTTCCACAGCGGAATATCCGCCGCTAAAAAGGCTTCGCATAAATCAAAGGAAAACTGAAAAACTATTATTAGAAAATTCACTACGCAATTTTTGAACAGGTGCACTTTTCGTGGGTTTAGTTTTAATATTCTCTTTGCGTATATTAGTGTTCAAATGCTGAAGCACTTGAAAGCGTTTTTCACAACCAGCTGTTTTCTCACACGCTTTCGTTATCCGTACTTATCATCTCTCCTTCGAACTCCCGCTGATACATCTGTAATTTAGTTTTCTGACTTACTTTCACTTTCGGCATGACTGCAGAACGCTAAACAAACGTAACTACACACTAGTCACCACTAATATGAATGGCCCCAGCTTGAAATGAAGAAGAGTAACGAACCTCATGGAGACTTCGGAAATAAATAAGTGAAGTCCCTTATCGGTTGAATAGTATTACATTGATAGCTGCTACATGTGGACGCTTCCGGCTAATATCTTCGCGGCCACTTTGAGGGTACGCGGATGAGGCAAGTTACGAGTACAGGGATCGAGGAAGTCCCGTCCTGGGTATTGCATCAGAAACATGAATCATGACGAAATGTTGAGTCAGATATGCAACATATTCTATCGCGGAAAAGAAAAATTGTATACACACGACCATAATTAAAAACATAAAATTAAAAAATATATATGATAAACATTTTAAAAGGGAAATATGCAGTATAAATAGAGATCTTCGAAAATAGATGCTTATTCATAAAACATGCAAAATATGCATTTATATGCACCATCAAATCATGTCCAAAATTTAAGAAATGAAGTAATTCATACATATATCCAAACAAGCATACTCTCTGGTTGCAAGAAAGAAATATGCATTTGCATTAAAATCTGGTCCCTAGTGATGACATGGCAAAGATGATAATGAGGAAGCACGCCACTAGGCAGCATAACTTACCTGAAGTTGCTAAGACGTCGAGTTGGCGCGCTATTTCAGAAGTTCTGAAACTTTTTGAAGAGACCACATACATATACTGTAAAATGATCACAAATTCAATTAGCCTTTACTGTAATGGCACCTGCATCAGGGAGGACAACTGTTGGCGGCTGGGAGAACTACCACATGGCAGATGAACATTTTCACATCACAAATTTTATTTTTAATAACTTCATAAAAATGGTAAATTTCCTCGAAAATTTCTGCCAGTTAGATGAGAATTCTGGATTGCTTGGAGATTCAATAACCTTCACTGCGCTTCACCCCTGACAGGTTGACACTGACATGTCTACTTCGTTTTGGTGTACATTTGTCAGAACTGTAAACTGTGTTTAATCTGCAGAACCCGTAACTCATTTTTAATATATGTATATATATATATTGTAGTTGAATAGCCTTCTGTAATCTATCCTCCTTTACTTAGAATGTGTCTTTTAGCTCTGTGTTTTTGTGGAAATTGCACAGAAATGTTGGACCAAAATTGATTTATTATGGCCATCCCAAACTCAGAAGATTTGCATTGTAAAGTTACTGAAATCTCATCCATGATTACCATATGCAAAAGGAATGTGTTCAGCTAGTCAATTACCGGTGTGCCTGGCCCTCACTGAAGAAGCTTATTTTTGTGCGCCTGGCCGTCACTGTAGAAGCTTATGTTTGTGCGCCTGGCCGTCACTGTAGAAGCTTATGTTTGTGCGCCTGGCCCTCGCTGAAGAAGCTTATGTTTGTGCGCCTGGCCGTCACTGTAGAAGCTTATGTTTGTGCGCCTGGCCCTCACTGAAGAAGCTTATGTTTGTGCGCCTGGCCGTCACTGTAGAAGCTTATGTTTGTGCGCCTGGCCGTCACTGTAGAAGCTTATGTTTGTGACACTGCACATTTTGATGAACAAGGAGATGTAGTGAACCTAGAAGCATACTTATTGGGTGACAGATAAAGCACAAATTAAAGAAAAGCAGGTGAAAAATGCCAGTTGCTATAAACATTTTCCATCCATAAATAAGGGATTTTAAATATTTTATCAGTAACATTGGGAAGCTGATTTTAGCTCGAGGGGGAACAGTTTATCGTCAAGGAAAATGGGGGTTTAAATCTTTTGATACTTCAGGGGCTGGGGACTGCCTCTTAATTGGGGCAAAGGAGGCTGTATTAGAATTGAGAGAGAGGTGATTATCAGCCTTCTGGACTGGGCACATGTGCCATGTGATGCACTGTCGTTAAGGTTAATGCACGTGGTCCCTAGATCAGGTTTTGTTCCTTTTTGCATATGGGAAGTTTAACAATGTTCATGTCCTACAGACATAAGTCATGCCTTTAGAGGGACATGTCTTCTGAGTGTGGAATGGTGTCTGGCATGTGGATGGGTCTGTTAACTTCATTTCTTCCTTGCTGGTTGTTGTGTTCCACCTGCTGTACCTGGGTTGGTGTTGACAGTGCGGGAGAGGAAATGGGCTGTAATTGTCTTGTCACTGACAGATGTACAGGGCACAGAAACACATTTCTGGAAGTGGGCTCCACTTCCATCATCAGGTAAAACTGTGAATTGTGGACGTTTATAAGGTTCACACCCATAATGGTGGGGCTGCAACAGGTGTACTACATTGCAGGTGCCCATACCATTACAGGCATGGGATTTTAAATGTTAAAATATAATGAACATTTGAGTACAAGTTTAGAGTTTCACTTAAACTGTTTGATATGGCATGAAGGAGCTTGTGGAATTGAATGGCTTACACATTTAAGTTAGCAGAAGTACTATACTATGTTCAGTAAGATCCCTTCTGGGAGTACAAGTGCAGGATGTCCGTGTGAAGGGTGTTTGTGTTTTGGCCTGGCCAGGTATTGTATAATTTACCATCTGCCCTGCTCATATGCTTAAGACATGTTGTGGGCCTTAAGCATAAGGATCTTGCAGTAGAGAAGGGAATGGTAGTTTTGCAATATGCAGAATATTCGGTTTTAAACTATTCTTAAAATACATAACACTGTACTTCATGTCTTTTTCAACATAAAACATAAATGAATGTTCACAAATCATGTTGGAAGTGTTGTCCATTGTTCCGAATTTAACACCAGTCCTCTTGACCATGTTTTAAGAGATGTCATTATATTATTAGGATACAGCCTTAAATGAATCACATTGTACAATATGAGCTAACAGACTTCAAATATATTTGGCAGGTTGTGTATGAACAGGTAGAAGTAGTGCGGCGCCCATCTGGTCGTGGACTGGAGTACCGAGACAGTGCATATGAGTCACGGAGACATTCACAGTTCTCTGGCATGTCCATGGACAACTTCCGTTTACTTAGTGTACTGGGGCGAGGGCACTTTGGCAAGGTGAATATAAACAGCTGAATATTGTGACAAGTTCAAGGCTGAAGATTTGTACAGAACTGCATTTCTCAGCCTTTGCACATGGCATCGTATTAATATATACACATTATTAGAACAAATATGTTTCTGGACATTGTCCTTCATCCAGTTTTTATCTAGAACACTGGCCTGTTTATATTTCAAAACATAACGTTTCAGATACTGCCTTCTATCTCTGCTTTCCTGTGAAACCTTCTCAGTTTGGCAAAGTCGGTAGAGCTAGCCTCTGTATGTGGACACCTGTACCAGCACCAAGACAGGGTATACAAGCCAAGCACAGCACAAATCATTTACGAGAGTTAAGACAAAACATTAAAATGTTAAAGAAACTACATGTATGAGGCCTTGCACCAGAGAACTATCAAGATAAAAATCATCACTGGAGAGACAAAATTCTCCGTATGGTACCAACACAAGAAAAACAGATTTATCCCACTCAATCTGTACTGGACAGAGTTTTTTTTTTTCTCCTTTCGCGTGCATGTGCCTCCCCCCTTCTGCTGTGATTACAGGAGTCCAGATGGGAGAGATGTCCAAGGCTGGGTTGACTGGTCCGATGTTTAATGAGAGAATGTCTTTAGATCTTATGTACACATCGTGCTTGTCAGGGTTGTGACACTGCATTGTATTCTGCGATTTGTGAGAGGAACGCTTTATTCTTGGAGTCGTGTGAATGTGAGTCCCTTGCTACTGCACTCACAAGTGTTCCTGCTGCACCAGCCCCAGACGATAGATGAGTATGGAGCACAGGTAGGACAATAATTGGCATGGAAAAAGTGAAGTACTGAGAGAAATGCATACTCCAGTGCCACTTTGTGTGCCATAAATCCCATGTGGAGCACCATAAGCACCTCGTCTGTGGCAAGGATGAATGGCTGAACATAGTAGTCACCTAGCAGTGTGCAACATAGTGTCTTATGTAGGCTTTAACATCATATGATGGGGGCTGGTAAATGCTATGGCAGCAGAAAATCAGGCAAATGTCATTTTAGCCCCTGTTATTTGCATTTGTGTTCTCAGTTTTGGAGATTCTAATGATTTGTGTTTGGGTATGGAAGGCCCAGTGCTCGTTACGAGGTTAACTGCGCGCCCCTCCCCCCAAAGGATGAATTTTTCCAGCAGTTTTACTGAAGCAGCTGTAAAACTTTTACTTCAGCCACAAATAAAACTGAATTCCAATGAGAACATTGCAACACATCTCAGTTGCCTCGCATCACTCTAGTTAATCTAGACAATCTACATTGTCAGATGTAACGTATCCACAGTTGTGTGTTTGTTTGAGTGGTGTCATGCGCATTGTGATTGTGCAGGTGATCCTGACACAGTATCGCAACACTGGTGAGTACTTTGCCATCAAGGCACTGAAGAAAGGTGACATCATTGCCCGAGATGAAGTGGAATCACTGCTGTCAGAGAAACGCATCTTCGAAGTTGCCAACACCATGCGGCACCCGTTCCTAGTTAACTTGTTTGCTTGCTTCCAGACAGAGGTTAGTACTGTACCTGGATCAGGGAAAGAATGAATATGAGTGGCACGGGTTGGAGTTGGCCACAAGAACAAACCGAGAGTGCACAGAGAGAAGCAGAACCATAACCTTAGTATAGATGACACCTGGTGGGATTGGGCTAAGACACACACAGGAGAAATAGCTGATAGGCAGATGTGTTCATTCTTTCCTTGACCCAGATTTAGATTGAGGTTTAATTTTGGCTTTTGGAGTTTAGTTGTTTCAGCCTACATTCCAGTTGCCATATTCAGGGTGAGATGGAATGAGGATGCAGCCTGGTATATAAATGTCACAACAGAATTAGGGGTAACGGTGTGGAGCATGGTTCTGTCCAGTAGGGAAGTGCTACTGCCCAAACTACTGAGCACCTGTTTTATACACTCTTGACATATCCTCTGCACTATTGTTTCTCAAGTTTTGGCAATTGTGGACTTGTATGGGGGTTGTCAGTACGTGCTCAGACCGCTCAGCTAAAATAACATTCCCCTTAGCTGCAAAGGGCATGTATTTGCCCTTTTTGCTGCGAATAGAAGAAAAATTATAGTTGAAGTTGCAGTAAACCACTTTTCTCTGTCCTTCAACTTAAAGTAATGATTTTGAAGCATGATTTACCACAATTCTTAATTGAAATTATTTTATAATCACATTGTCTTATAATACCACAGACCACAGTGGACCACAGTTAGAGAAACATTCCTGTAGACAGTGTCCGCAACGGATACCGTGAAGCATAATAGCATAATATTTCTTGTCCATTCCCTTTCTCCAACTTTTCCCTCAAAATTATGGGGTTCATTTGTGTTATAAGCAACGTGGCACTCTTTTGGGCATTTAAGTGTTAAATCTGTGTGCATACGTGCATGTTCATTTTTACACGCACAGGTGCGCTTGCAAGCAGGTTACACCCATGTTTCTGGACTGAAACTTTGGGCAAGAAGTGTGACCTGTATATACACGCATGCATGCATCTCTTGTGAATGCTGCAAGGAAGTTACGTTTGTATACATGAAGCCTGTTCTGAAGAGTACTGTGATGCCATGCAGTCTGGTGAACATGCTTACCAGACTACACGGTGTCACATCCCAGAAGCCAGCCTCCCCTTCATCTGGTTTGTTTGCAGGCACATGTTTGCTTTGTGATGGAGTATGCCGCTGGTGGGGACCTCATGATGCACATCCACGCTGATGTGTTCACGGAGCCACGAGCTGTGTTCTATGCTGCTTGTGTTGTGCTGGGCCTACAGTACTTGCACGAGAGTAAGATTATCTACCGGTGAGTCAGCCAAGTGGCAAAGGTAACGCAATCCTTGTAACAGGATGTGAAGACCCATGGGGTTGTGAGACAACGAGGCTCGCACATTTTCTCTAGGCAAGTTGGCTCACAGGTGGCGGTAAGGTTGTCAGCCTTACACACCGGTCGCACTTTACCCCCAGGAAGATTCCTGCTACTCAGGCCTGTAGCACTGGAAATTTAATCCCTTATCAGTACAGCTAAGGGTTAATGTAGATGTAACAAGAGCTCATTATAAAAATAATTTGTGTACATTTTACTGTACTGTACTGTAATACTGATTCTAACAGGACATGTTCTGTGCTTGCAGGGATTTGAAACTGGATAACCTGCTGCTGGACACAGAGGGATATGTGAAGATCGCTGATTTTGGCCTGTGCAAGGAAGGCATGGACTTCGGGGATAGAACTGGAACCTTCTGTGGCACACCTGAGTTTCTAGCACCAGAAGTGTTGACTGAAACTTCATACACGCGTGCTGTGGACTGGTGGGGCCTTGGTGTTCTCATTTTTGAGATGCTTGTTGGAGAGGTAGATACTTCACAACAATTTTGTAACCTTGTTATATTTTAGTGTCCTGTTGCACTGATTTAAGTCCATGATTTATTTCAATCATCTTCCAGTGCATACACTCATCTATCTCCTCCTCTCACTCGCACTACATGTTTCGGCACAAAAGTGCCATCTTCAGGTGCTTATTCAATTTACGCTAAACTAGTTCATTGCATGCCTTGTCTTCATATTAAAATAACTGAAATATATATTTATCATATATATTGATAAATGTTAAATGTTAAAAATATTAAAATAGGTGTGACTCGCGTAGTGAGATACGACGTAGGGAAGAAAAAATTCCTGAACAATTTTAATATTTTTAACATTTAACATTTATCAATATATATGATAAATATATATTTTAGTTATTTTAATATGAAGACAAGGCATGCAATGAACTAGTTTAGCGTAAATTGAATAAGCACCTGAAGATGGCACTTTTGTGCCGAAACATGTAGTGCGAGTGAGAGGAGGAGATAGATGAGTGTATGCACTGGAAGACGATTGAAATAAATCATGGATTTTGTAACCTCTTTATGATGCAGTCTCAACTCTCAAAATTATATTGTGGCATGCCCGCTGCCAATCCAAACCCTGTCTGTAGTTACTAAATACATTGCAATATGATATTGAATAAGAGAGTTTATGACAGGGATTAATATGCTGTGTGGAGTGAGGAAAGAAGTTGTTCACATGCGGTGAGTTTGGGGGAGAAAGCTGTTGTGATCTGTTTTAATGGCTTATTTGTTTGCAGTAATGTTTGATCCCTTTATATTATAAACTGTACTCAATTTTTTCTTCGTCCCAGCATTCTTGCTGTATGTGATTTCTACTTTCACTAGTTTATTACTATGCTGAGAAGTGGAAATTACACATCATGGAAAAGGATAGAAGTGTGAGACTGCAGCATGGAGGAAGAAGAAGGCATAATTTTTCACCTCTTCACACTTTTCACGTTGAACAATAAATATTGATTTTTCCCTGCTTCTTTTCAGTCTCCTTTCCCAGGTGATGATGAGGAAGAAGTTTTTGACTCAATTGTAAATGATGAAGTCCGGTATCCTCGATTTCTGTCATTGGAAGCGATTGCCATCATGAGGCGGGTACGTACAGTGACCTTTATCTATGTGTGAGGCCTAGACACTGTTCTCAAGCAGCTGTATAGGCCCAAACTTGAAATAATGAAAAAGTTGGCATTGCAGAAGTTACACAAAACAGGCAGATACACCTGTTTGCCTGGCATGTGCTTTTCCTGTCAGTATCTCAGTATATGATACCTAAACCCCCCATGGAGGAATAGCATTCGGATTAAGAAATGAAAGTTTACTGACCTCATTTAAGAAAATAAAATACTGGGAATGAGGTCTAAAATTGCACCCAAAAGTTCTGCTGTACTACTTGCATATTACTTCAACAGTCTTGACTACTGTACACATTGGTGAGAGTATGTGGCAGTTCCTTGAAAGTAGCAGGCGGTCAGTTCTAGTGGTTCTTGTAGAGTCTGGTAGGTTTCGCCTGTGTACAGCAGTTGGTAATGAAGTTCTGTTTTGATGGAGGGAGACAGTGCCACAGGGACAGAAGCTTCCTGCACTGTTCCCCTTGTACAAGCAGTGCATTTCCGTCTCATTTGTAACACACTGCCTTAGTTAACGTTTGGTAAACCAGAGGACTCTGCTTATTCAGATTCCACAGCTGTCACTCGTACCTGATCCTGTATCCTGTTCTTGTGACTGGAATTCCTGTCTGCTTCTTCCAGCTGCTTCGTAAGAATCCTGAGCGTCGTTTGGGCTCAAGTGAACGTGATGCTGAAGATGTTAAGAAGCAGGCATTTTTTCGCACCATTCAGTGGGATGAACTACTATTGCGCCGTGTCAAGCCTCCATTTGTTCCTACAGTGGTAAGTCTTCATGGATATAATTGTATGCCCTGCAAAACATTCTGTGCTGAGCTCCAGATGAGTGAATCCACATAATTCCACCCTGTTTCTCTGAGAGCCATTTCTATATCATGATCCCATTTAATTGTCTTCCAGGCTGTCTCTTCTAAGTATCCTGTCAAAGGTTTTGTACACATATTTCTCCTATGTGAGCTCCCTGCTCATCACATCCTCTTCAGCTAATAATACAGTGAACCCCCTAAGTAAGGTTTCCTTGGGGTGCGACGGATTTGAACACTAATGACGACTGTTGACTTGGTATCATTGAGATTGAACTTCAGATGAGGGAAAACCTTATATTTAGGTACATTAAATGGGAGTTTTTCTGTATTTGGTGAAGGGTACAGATTATAAAAAAGTTTCACATTAAACAGTTTCTACATCCTCCTGTACTTCCTCTGTCTTGGATACAGATATTCTCAGCGCCATATTTTCAGAGGTCCTCCCTCTGTGACACAGCTGATGATGATGGCAGGGTTAATATTAAACGGAGCACAACCTGGTAAAATTTTAACATTCAGATTCCATCAGAATTAGATAAAAATGTCACATAGCTACAGTGATGGTATTTATTTCCTCTAATATTGAACACTGCATTTTCACTTGAAGGTAGTGGATCTGTTGGAGGTAAAAGTAGCCGAGATGAGTGACATAGGTCTGTAGTTACTAATAATGATGGTTGTAACAGGAACGCTTTAGTTTAATAGCAAGATGCCATTATTTCGCCTGTGTTTATAAAAAAGACAGGTTATATTTCCATTATAGAGATTATACTGTGATAGTATAAATATTTGTGAGCCATTGCACGCTCAGTGTTCAAGTGCAGAATAATTTAGGACTCCTGTATCTTCTGCCAGTCCTTACATTAGAATCCAGTCCACAGTGAGTTAGATTCAAGAGATGAGATTAGCAGTCACCCATCCAGTCCGCAGTGGGTTACATTTTCTCGTTGCTGATGAACCATTGAAGCATGATAAGAGCCTTTGATGCCTTGAGACAATGATACCTGTATGCACCTGCTGCTTTAACTTTCAGATCCGCATTTTGCCCATATTGTGTGCTTCATAAGTGGTGATTATTTCCCTAGACACCATTGACAGGCGCTGAATTTGTGAATATTCTTTAAATTTGCTGCATGCTGCAGAGAGCTATGGGTAATGGTTGTGAGAAGTGTATTACAGATGAAATGTTTCTCAGAGAATTTTCTTGTTGTCAGCATTCTGTGGAAGATGTTAGCAACTTTGACGAGGAGTTCACCTCAGAGAAGCCGCAGTTAACACCACCGAAAGAACCAAGACCCTTGACTGACGAGGAGCAGAACTTGTTCAGGGACTTCACATACATGGCAGACTGGTGCTGACATCAGATGGGGTCCCACGCAGGGAAGTGATACCAGTCTGTGCCATGTGCAATATTTCGTTTGTAACCTGTCAGTGTTGCGAACGATGCAGTCGAGGTGTGCCACACATGCTGTGCAAGCGATCAGGTATACTGTAGATTCAGAATGCCTGGTTAGAGTCTGACAGGAAACTACACTGAGGAATATTTAAAACTCTTATTACAGGAAACAGTTTTTAATCTTGAATGCTGCATAGTGTGTTTGCGGACTGAATGTATGCTGCTTACCCTGTTGATATTGTTTTTATGAATCCCTCTGGGTCCTCCTGTAGTATTTTAAATAATTATTATTACAGCAGAATATAGATATTTTGATAATCCCATGTTTTGGAACAGTTTTTATTTCTTTTGTAAATGGAAAACAGGTAATGCAAAACTGTTTTAAATGAATTGTCACTTTACAGTTTTCTATACTTAGAGGAATGGTGTGCTGCGCTGATTCCTGCCGTTGCAGTGCAGAGATAAATGTGTTCCACGGCAATCTAGCAATAAATCAATCTGATCAGTCATTGGCAGCATACATCAACTACAACATAATGGAAAGTATCACCATGAAAAGAATAATATTTTAGATCAGCATTTACTGACCTAATACTGTGTCATGAGCAGTATTAGTTCCATGGTGATAATTTATTTTTAAATAATATCAAAAAAATTAACTACCTTTCTGATACTTGTTTTTTTCTTTTCTTCCCCCATCAGTCCTCCACCTGCTGTGGCTTGAGCTAGTAGGAAGCAAAACCTGCATCCAGTGCAGATAAAGAAAGTACAGTTTTTTATTCATTTGTAACATTTAATTCCTCGACTTAAGGCAGTAGTTGCAAAGTAATTATCTAGTGCTCAAATCTGTAGAACTTAGCAGTGACTCTTTGCAGCCACCAGTTGAAGACTGAGAATTTGTTGGAGAGCTCTGTGGGCTTTCTCAAGATGGCAGCAGGATCTCGTCTCTCAACTCGTAGCAGTATGGGAAGAGATTCTTTCTCTCTTTCTAATTTGTATGATTATTGGTGCTTTGAGTGGTATGTAATAGGTGGTGTAATGTTTGTCTGCCCTGTACACAAAATGTAGAAGTGGGAATGATGGGAACTTGTGGCGAAGACTCTCTGAATTTATACCATTGACCTTCCAGTGGATGCTCCCCTCATGACAGTGGACTGGAAATTTACAAGTACTGTACATATTAAAGATTGCTTCATATAAAGGCATATAGGTGTATATATTTATTTTAAGTTTTATTTTATAATAGAACTGTATGTGTACATATTTCATAACTGTGAGTGAGAAGAAAGTTGTAAAGTATATAAGTGCTCCTTCCTACATCAGTACCATTTGTATTACAAGTTGTGTGTATCACTCATGGCTGGCAGCTGCTGTGATTGGCTTCAGGCATGCATGGTGCTAATCCAGACCAAGTGCAGAATATTGTATGAATGTAGGATATCACACTGTAACAAAAGGAGGACCCAGAATGTTGATTTGTAAAAATCTGGAGATTGCAGTGGGAGGGGGACTGCATTCACAGCTTGTTTGACAGTAGTTGTCTCATGATCCACAGAATTGATGTTAGTAATGTGACTTTTGGGTTTGTTTAAACATTAAATCATTGGTGCTGCATAATTTCTCATAAGTATCAACAAAATGATACAACATAGAATTGGCTGTGAAGCTAATGGGTTTTATTGTAACATGTCTGGTAAGGACAGCGGCGCCTTCTGTTACCTGTACAGCACTCCCTTGTATTATGGAAGGGACATGTTCTTAAATATGTCTGTATCATGAAATTCTCATTTTCCATTGACTATGTTACAAGTGGAGCTGTGTTCCTGCAAACATTTTGTTGGCCCACATTTGTAATAAAAACACTATTTTACCCGTCACAAATATAAGACGTACAGAAAATAAACTTAAGAAATGTACATGCCCTTGAAGTTGATAGTCCCTTAGCCCCTTTCTGGACTCCTGAACAAGGGCCATAAATACACTGCACAATACGGAATACAGCTGGAACATCAACTGTGTTACCAACCGCCCCACCATGTCACAGACGTGCACGAGTGGTCTGAATTTCTTAACAGATCATTTTTTTTTTGAAGAAAAATAGTTNCTTTTTTTTTTTTTTTTTTTCATTCTTTCCTTGATTTTGCCTCAGTTCATCTCAGAAATTTCATATCCATTGCTTGGATCATGCTTTATTTCTTTTTGTAAGGGTCTTTATTTGTTCTCTTATTTTGATACACAGACTTCAGTTTGGGGGTTGCTTTTCTGTTCCCCATATTCTAATAATTTATTATTTGTCCTCATAAATTCTGATGGAAACAGTATTCAGAATGGTAAAGGTCATATTCTAAAAATGTGAGTTTTGAGAACCATTTGAAATCTGTGAAGATATAAATCATTGTATCTCCCTGGAAAAGCCCACCAATGTTCATACAGTTTATACCATGGCACATGTACATGATTGTCTCCTCAGACAGCAAATGTTCATACTAACTAGTTCAGAATGTGGGTACCAGTGTACTGCCGTTTGCTTGAAGTATCCACCTACAAGATTCTGGGGTTTTAACTCGAGTTGGAGATATTCCCCTATAAGATTGCGGGGCATTAACTCCTTGTCGTGCAGTGCCGAGTGCTGCTCATCATGACATAGTCACTATTAAAGCTTGCAGCTTTATCTGTGAGGTTTCTTCAGGCAAAACTTAATAGCTTCATATGTACTCACTAGACTGGAGAACAAGTCAGATAGTGCAGTATGAAAGCGCTGCTCGGCACTCCATGACAAGCAGCACCCTTCATACCACACTGAGGGGTTAATGAAACCAGAAGCCTACAATCTATATTCATTTCTTGTAGTAGGAGGAATAATTTGTGTAATATTCAAACAAGTCAAAGAGACATGACATGTATCAAGTGCCCTAAGCAAATAGATGTAAATTTTATAGACAAGTGTGCCCAGACAAGAGCCTTTGAGGTATTATTATTATGGAGGGGGTGGGTTTCCCCCATGCACTGCGACCAGTGAAGCCTTTGAAGCAAGGTCCACCATTAATATATTTAAATGTAGCAACTTCAGGGATTTTGAAAAACCTGATTAATGTTGTACTGAATGCATCATACTACTTGTTATGCTTCAAGGCATTAAATATTGGTGGGGCCCAGCACTTCCTGTTTCAATGTTATGTGCAGCACTGGATGCCGTTAGAATATCTCAGCATTGGCAACACTTGCTGCAGATCAGTTGCAGTAGCGTCAGCATGGTTATTATTGTTACCTTTGTGTGATTTAAGCAATGTAAGTGCAGCATTTGCTTTGTACACATATTGACAGAGCCTGTTAAAATTGCTCCTTTCATTCATCTGAATGTATGCAACAACTTGGTAACCACTAAATAAATTTTCATGAAATTTCATGTTGAGGGGTCTGGGCCACAAAAATGTCAATGCATTCCAGTTTTTGTTAAAATCTGACACTTTACACAAAGACCTATATGCATCTGTGTGCATAGCTCAAGCATAAATTCTTAAATTTTTATTGCAGGAAAAGAACTTTATACAGATGTGGAGGAAAATGAAACATATTTTATGCCTTACGAAAATTTTCTGTTAGTCTTATAGTTTTCAATATAATTAACCTAGAATTGTTACACTGTATAAATTTCCCCAAGTTTTGTATTCAATAATGAACAAGTCTTCCAGACATGCAAAGATTATTGAAGACTTTTTTATTGGATAATGATCGAACAGTTCTTCCACCTGAATTTACAGATGCACACACACATATACAGGGTGTCCCAGGAGGAAAGGACCAAACTTCGGGAGGGTGTTCCATATATTAAAGTATGCCGATATAACCCAAAACACCTATGTCCAAAGTTGAACGGTTACGGAGATAATGGCCAGAGAAGTGTCAAACTTTGACCGGCGTTGCACACTTGTTGGTTACAAAATACATATTAAAACTGGGAGGAATATGTGGATTCTGTAATGTTAATAATGTACGTAACATCAAACTAACTTGTGAGTGACATGAAGCCATAAAATGGAAGTACAAAATACTCGCTCGCCATGTCATAATTGTCCTTAGGGTTTCCAAGCACTATACATGACACATGAATGGCAAGCGCTGACGTAACGTGCTGACTGCGCGTTCTGATAAAGCCAACTACATACGTACGGCTAGGGTGAATCACGGCACTCAAAGACAAACATAGATAAAGCCTCTCAGCTGAGAGGTACAATGCGTGGACCTGCCAGAAGACCACACTTTTCTTGGGCCATTATCTCCATAACCGTTCAACTTTGGACATGGGTGTTTTGGGTTATATCGGCATACTTTAACATAAGGAACACCCTCCCGAAGTTTGGTCCATTCCTCCTGGGACACCCTGTATGTAATTAAAACTGATCAGAACTTTTGCATTCATCAGATAATGAAGAAAAAATGAGACAGTACATCAAATATTTGTAGACTTAAAGAAAGCCTGTGATTCAGTTAAGAGGGAAGTATTCTACAATATTCTGATAGAGTCTGGGTTACCGATGGAACTACTTAGGCTGTGAAAATGTGCTTAAATGAAATGTGTAGTAAAGACTGTGTGGGTTAATTTTCCTATCCAGAATGGTCTAAAACAGGGAGATGCTTTGTTGCCAGTGTTTTTCAACTTTGCCTTAGAATATGCCACTGGGAAGGTCCAGGAAAACCAGGTGGGACTGAAATTAAATGGGACACATCAGCTGTTGGTCTATGCTGATGATGTGAATTCACTGCGTGATAATATAGATATCATAAAGAAAAACACAGACTTTAATTGACATTAGTAAGAAGGTTGGTCTAGTAGTGAACACAGAGAAAATTATATGTCACTGTCTCATCACCAGAATGCAGGGCAAAATCATGATATGAAGATATCTAACAGATATTTTTTAAAATGTGGCACAGTTCACATATTTGGGAATTATATAACAGATCAAATCCTGATTCAGGAGGAAATTGAATTTGGGTTATGGTTGCTACCATTCAGTCCAGAACCTTTTGTCTTCTTGCATGCTATCTTAAAATAAAAATTAGAATATACAAAACTATAATTCTGCCTGTGGTTCTGTATGGGTGTTAAACTTGGTCGCTGACATTAAGGGAGGAACACAGGCTGAGGGTGTTTGGGTCGAAGGGAGATGAAGTGGGAGAAAACTGCATAATGAGGAGCTTCATAACCTGTACTCTTCTCCAAGTATAATTAGAGTGATCAAGTCAGGGAGGATGAGATGGGCAGGGTATGTAGCACTAATGGGGGAGAAGAGGAATGCATACAGGATATTGGTGGGAAAGTCAGAAGGAAAGAGACCACTAGGAAGACCAAGGTGTAGGTGGGTGGACAATATTAAAATGGACCCTAGAGAGATAAGATGGGATGGTATGGACTGGATCAATGTGGTTCAAGTAGGGATCTGTGAAGGGTTCTTGTGAACGTGGTAATGAACCTTCAGGTTCTATTAAATGCTGGGAAGTTCATATAATTGAAACATTTACAACATTAGCGCATAAATACTTAAGCATAGATGTTGCCATGTCATCTACAGTTCCCAGTGGCAAATGTGCCTGTTAAGGGTATGCTGTATGTTCTTAGTCTGTCTGGTCTCGAGCACATTATCTCAAGTGTCATGACGTTCTTTGCTCAGACCTTGTCACATTACAGAAAGTGTTAGTGTTTGTAACTGATTCTGTGCGGTCTTGCAGTCTGATACCAGCATTTCACAAAGTATTGGTGGAGTACGACAGCTGTTCTCATTTCAGTAAAGATGTGACTAATACTTCCAGTGATGGACACTTCCCCTTGTGTCATTGCAGTCTCCTACCATGATAAAGGCAGCTTTTGCTTTGAACATGCAAATTAGGGCAAACATTGTATCATAGTACAGTACTGGGTGACATTTTTTTGACACAGTGAAATATTTTATTGACAATACATAAGATTTTAAAATAACAGCAACATGCTGCTTGTCTTGTGAAATCTGTATGGAAGATTGTGATTAACTTTGCAACTTCAGTGGACTGTGACTTCATACAGGATTTCAGACTTGCTTTATATGAACACACTATCTTTTATTAATAAAATGGAGAAGTACATGTGATTCACATAACATGATCTCATTTCCCTTTGGTGTATGCAACAGCAGTACATTCAGATAGCATGAGGTGCAGTGTTGCTAGATCACTGCAAGATCCCTGTCCCAAGATCCAGACTTCCTTTGTAATCACCGTAAGTTTCTTAGTGTGTAGAAAGTGTGGGATTTTTATGACTTGGAAGGAGGGGGTGTATGTGCACAGATCAACATATTTTTCACCTAGGCACTAGGTTGGAGGTGAATGGTCAGCTGCTGGGTGGGCCCTGGAGCCAGGCTGGCTGAAGTAGAGAGAAGAAAACTTTTGTCCCTACCAGGACTTGAACTCCAACCCCTCAGCCATCCAGCCTGCAGCCAGTTGCTGTACTGACTGTGTTGTTCCAGCTCAAGTGATGATTTACTTACATTTACAAGGGGAGGTTCTTGGACTGATAAGCGATCGTGCTAACATATTAATACTCCAGGGTGATTCATATAGAACCGGCCTGACGAAATGAGGTGTAATATAAAATACACCATACAGATATTAAAGTAATTTACACATATCTTATCTTGGATTGTGTGCTGTGATCAGAGCGGGTATTGAAAGTGTCCGCTGTTTTCAAGTAGGCATTAGAAACACTCGCTGTTCAACAGTGTACTTCATTACTGTCGCCTGCCCACTGCAGACACGTTTTGGCATTGTCCTTGACCTTGCAGCATAAGGGCTGCCACTTGCTGGATCATGTGCACACCATTCGACTCAGCACGGCCCACGGATTATTATGTCGTAATTGTGAGCAGTTATATGCATCACCTGCGGAATATTAGAAAATTCATCGGGCCAGTTCTATATGATTCACCCTGTAATTTAAGGTACATTCATGTGTAGATCAACCTTGTAATAACAGAGTACCTCCTGATAGTTGTATGGTGAGACTTAGAACTAACCTTTACTGACTATGCATTGCATTGTTATGATGATATGTCTGCACTGCCCACTGGGCCCGGCATCATTAAAGGACAGATGGGTGACATTTAAATGCACTTAATTTCCAAAATGGTAAGGACTCGAATTGGGAACTGCTACACGTGGTGAATATTGTCAGAGAAAAATTCTTTACTGTAGGTAAAGTGGGCCAGGAAAAGTTATGCATGTCTCACGATCCAATACTTGGAGGGGGAGGGCAGATATCTTGAGAAACAGTATTGCAATTAATATTTCTGGCTTGTGGGATGTCACATCCCACAGATATATGTATACAGGTGTCCCAGGAGGAATGGACCAAACTTCGGGAGGGTGTTCCTTATGTTAAAGTATGCCGATATAACCCAAAACACCTATGTCCAAAGTTGAACGGTTACGGAGATAATGGCCCGAGAAGTGTCAAACTTTGACCGGGGTTACACACTTGTTGATTACAAAATACATATTAAAACTGGCAGGAATATGTGGATTCTGTAATGTTAATAATGTACGTAACATCAAACTAACTTGTGAGTGACATGAAGCCATAAAACTGAAGTACAAAATACCTGCTCGCCATATCATAATTGTCCTCAGGGTTTCCAAGCACTATACATGACACATGAATGGCAAGCGCTGACGTAACGTGCTGACTGCGAGTTCTGATAAAGCCAACTACATAAGTACGGCTAGGGTGAATCACGGCACTCAAGGACAAACACAGATAAGGCCTCTCAGCTGAGAGGTACAGTGCGTGGAACTTCCAGAAGACCACACTTTTCTTGGGCCATTATCTCCGTAACCGTTCAACTTTGGACATAGGTGTTTTGGGTTATATCGGCATACTTTAACATAAGGAACACCATCCCGAAGTTTGGTCCATTCCTCCTGGGACACCCTGTATATGCAGTGACAACCCCATCTGAGGCTCAGGAATTAGACACTGAACTGAAAGACTTGGGATCACTGAAACTGTAAAATAAATGAGTGAAAACTTTATATTGAAAAACATTAGGTGGGAGTTCCACTGTGTATATAAAGGGTATCATTTTTAACATTACTGTCTTGTGGGGTGTGACACTGTGTACTCTCACAGACAGTAAGTTTCAGAGGAACTTCCTCTCCATCTTCACTCTTCTACCTTAAAGATGGAAGTGGCGTCATCCTAGAACATCCAATCTCATTTGCAAATTAACTTTATTTGTAGATTTAATGATGATGTTTCAACTGCAGTGACTAGTGTTTAATGATATGAGAGGATGACTGAATGCTGAGCAATAGAATGGAACAAGAAGGAAGAAGGTGTGGTCTGTTTCACACTTCTTGTTCAGCATTTGCCTGGATGAAATGAAAGATAAACTGGCAACTGACTGACAACAACTTGCTGGACCCAGCTGTTAACGAGACCATTTTTGTGGCGATATGCACAACACCTGGTCTTAGTCTTGCTGCTGCACTGCCAAGGTTCTGCCTGAAGAACTGTCATCGGGATATTCTTTTGCTACCTGTGTACTTTCCTCTGTGACTCCAGTGCTCGTGTGTGGCTGGTGCCCAGTATCCTCCCTGGTGCTCATCCGATGCTCTCCATCTACAGCAGTAGTGCTTGCGGAGTGAGCTGTTTCTTGTTCATTACCTATAAATGTCTTTGCCTCTCCAAGAGACCCAGCATTATGAGCTCTCTCTGTCAATTTATGTCGCATTCTGCATATTTCCCCTTCAATAAAACGTTTCTGCTCATCAAGCTGTTTCTTTCGATGTTTAGTTTCTGGAGAGTCTGGTGGTAGTAAGCCTTGTGTCAGGCGATAGTAGACCACTGTGGAGTCATGCTCCTTCATGGCTAATGTTATCCTGAAATAGTACCATGTTTGGTTGATAAAGGCAAAATATCCCAATTATTACAATATCAAGCAGGATATGTACTTCATTTTTATTTCATTAATTTGTTCTGCAAAAGGACAGAAGATAGTTACAGGGTCCTAATATGTGCAGCCCTTAAACTTTCAGGTGTCACTATTCAGGAACTGGCTTGAAAAAGGAATGTTGTCACTTCAAGGTGGGAAAGTGAGGAGGAGGCAACACTGGTACCTACCTACCAAACAACAGTCTCACAACCCAGAAGACCTTGAAGTAAATACCTTAACTAAATAAGAATGCCATCAATGAATACATATTGCAAATACCAGATCCCCTAAATTTTACTCCAGTGCAGTGTATGCATATTATTATATTTTGTCTTAATTACCCTTTCTCTTCTTGGTCAGCACAAAGTGTATCTTGCACTTTCTGTATCCATGCAGGGGTGATTTCACAAACAGTTGAAAGTGGAAGAAATATCTCCGTTCTTGAAGCAGACTGTGAGCCTCTCCCATCTTTGCCCATCAGGTACAGCAAATCAAGTTCACGGTTGTACAAGTACTTGACATCGTGCAGTGCCTGAACTAAATACATAGAGCATCATACAAAGGCAACAGTGCATACGTACAGTTGTGGTCACAGTTACTTCTGTGATAATTCTGAACAGATCTGGATCAGCTGAATCAGCTACTCCAAGTGCATGTACTTCATGTCACTAAAATGGTAAATTGTCAATTATGCCTCAATTTCTAATCCCCAAGCATAACTACACCCAGTCCTTCATCAATATGACAGCTGTGATCTTAAAATGTTTAATGTAAGGTGAAATTTGTGTTAGATACAGGTTTCTCATAAGAAATAGAGAAACTGTTAAATTGGAAACTAGTTATGTTACCTAAAAACCAGCCCTAATTTGAAAAGTATATTCAGCTGAATTCGTAGGATATCCCACGTTTTTGACAAGTATGGATTATATATGCTAGTGATTTTATTTATTTATTTTTATTGTATTGAAAAGTTGTTGAGATGACGAAAAAATCGATAGAGTTAAGGGCAGCCTATAGGATCGTAGCCCAAGCAGGGTGGCATTCTGGTTACAATTAATACGTTCTAAACAATAATAAACTTGATATCCCAGTGTAATAGATTTCTAAAATTCCACATACCTTCACAGAGGTCCATATAAACCTGAAAAGCAATTCCGACACTGAATTGATTTGTGCATCCCAAATTGATCATGTCTCGCTGCTGAAATTATAAACACATTTTTATACAATTGGTTATGTGAGGTTATATTTTTAGATAAACATTAAACAATATGTATTGCAAAGCCGATTTACGTACAACTGGGTGGGTTATGTAAGTTGTCATATTTTTGTACAGATTCTTGCTAATCAATTCTGAATCACTACTATACTAATGTATAAGCTACATTAATTTCTTTATATCAATATCATAAATTTAAAAACACAACCACCATACATGCCTCAAACTACTCATAAATTTGTATGCAGGATGACCAACTGCTAGACACTTTTATTCTCGGCTTGCTGTTTGCAAGAAATGTATTCAGTGTTGAAAGTACAGAGCTACTTGGTAATATATAAAAATATACTGCAGGTTCAATAATGAAACCGAAATAAGCTCTAACCTACCCAGCGGCCTAAGCCTTGGGAGCGCAAAATAAAAAAGTATGTTAAAAATATGACGGCTATTCAAATGGTGTTACACAGATATTTCTCGCCCCACGTGACTCAGAGGTCGTGAGGGTCGTGAGCGTCGTGAGTAATGTTTATGACATTTTTTTTTCATTGGCACTACAGCCCCAGTGGGCCTAGGCCTAGCTCCATGAACTTCTTTCTCCGTTCACTTCGGTTTTTCTAGATCTTACACGTTCGGTAGGACTCCTTGGGCGGGTGATCAGCTCGTCGCAAGGCCTCTACCTGTACACAAACAGAAAAACGCACACAAACATCCATGCCCTGAGTGGGATTCGAACCCACGATCCTGGCATCCGAGCGAGCGAAGACAGTGTATACCTTAGACCGCTCGGCTACCGTGACTGGCTGTTTATGATATTTAATGACTTGAAAAATTTGTTTCATATCAATGTAATTTTGATTGGGCCTAATTAATTTGTGGTTAATTATACTGTGTCATGACTCAAAGCTTGGTATCCCTGCGCAGACAGTAGCCAATGAATGCGTAAGAGCCGGTAAGAGGGTTGTATTTGTTAAGTTTGCGCGGTTCGAGTCGACTTGTGTTAGTAGCTTTAAAGTGTATACAGTTTACAATATATTAGATTGTCCTTGTGGTTTAGAACATGGGAGAATGAATTCTCAAAATGAATCATTTGTCGACTTGATAGAAAAATTTTCGGAATGGTCAATACCGAACGTGGAGGAAAATCTTGCGCACTCACTGTCTGTGCTTTTAATATCCTTTAAATGCACATTTGTTATGTGTTAACGAGTTAGGGGCACTGGGTTTCAGTTTCTGTTCTGTCATAGTTTATGTTACCTTAACTGGAATTACAGAATATTGGAATTTCCAGACCAAAAGGCATTGTCACTTCAGGCTTTGCAAGCCCTTCTGAGCAAATGTTTGCCTTGTATACCTGTAAATGATGTGGAAGAAAAATTATTTCAGTATGCCTTGCCTTCTACAAGACAGCTATTTAACGAGGTAATTTATTTATTAAAGTCATGTATCATTGCAACTTCTATTGCCAAGCTGTATGCCTGATTATATGTGTGTGCATATGACATCTATTAGTTAAGGAGGGAACATTGTCATATTCAGTAATTTCGTGAAGAATATAGAATAATAATGATGATAAAATGAGGTTAGTGGCATGCTGTTTGTGTTCATGTTTCTGACTTCAGAAAAGAAGATATTAATTACTTTTGCATAATGGAGTCCATTTAAATGAGTGTTTTGTTTAAACATACTTCAGATTTTCCATATATGCAATGTTGTAAAAACAATGAATTCTTAAATATAAATGCTTAAGAAGTGGAATACAGTCAGAAGAAAGTGAACATTGTGGTACAATGATTAGTGCTGCATTCTTGTCTTTGAGCACTGTGAAGATTTTTTAAGTTTCTACAGACAGAAATTACATTAGAACTCTAAAGGTGGGCACTATGCAAAAAAAAAAATGATAAGAGTTTAAAGTTTGGAAACAAGCAAAAGAGTATAACAAAGCATTTTCACTAAGAGAAAATTACTTATGTAGACATAAAGTACTACATCATTTAATGATCATAATTGCCTAAAAACAAAAAGTCACAGTTGACTAAATGTTGTGGTCATGTGGGCATGATACTGCTGACAGCGTCAGTAAGTAATAAAGCACCATTTATTTTTTGTAAGATTCCTTATTGTCTGTCAACACTGATTATTTCAGTCTGTAATCTTTCTTTCAGACCTTAGAGGGGATTTGCACCAGGTTGCAGGATGCACAGACTCAGCAGTGTGACAAACTTCTGGACAGTGTGAATAGCTTGCTTCAGGTATGTTATGAATGCTATAGTGCATTGACAATAAACCTCTATATGCTCAGTATAATGGCTAGGCTATGGGCTGGATGATGGGAAAATCAGGGCTTGGTTTGCAGGGAGAGCAGAGATTTTTGTCTCCATACCAGCTCTGGGTACCACCCAGCTGGCGCCATACCTTCAGCACCCCATACATCTTCATGGCGCACAAGGACAACTTTGCTTACTTTTTTATGTCACAGTACTTTATACTACATGGTGTCATGAGCCAGAAGACCACAGCATGAGTAAGCTCAGGCTGTCTGTACATCCCTAGTTTGTACTTGAAATTATTTTCTTCGCTGTGTAATAATGAAAACAAAAATGGTTTCTGTAGGTCTGCACTGAACTGCTGACATGCATTGACAGTGCACTTCATTATGTACTGAGAAGTGGAAAGGTGGACGCAGCTTTAGTTCCCAGTCTTCCAAAAGTAGCTGTACACATCCTGTATGAAGCTTTCAAACATTGCAAAGAGAGGTAAGCCAATCTTGATTTTCATTTTGCGATTCAGCTGTGGTTTCATATATGAACTGTAAAGTTTCTGGTGATGGCATAACACATATTTTAAGACTATTCTGCTTGCCACTTTTGTCTTGCTGGTTACGTTCTTGACTTACCCTTTGGCTCTGAAGACTGAGGTGGTGCTTGCCTCTGAAATATCGGTGAACTTATACTGGGCTACTTGGTATCACGTTCCAGTAGGCAGCGCTCTTAATGGTCACTGCTCCAAGAACCTCACTTCCAGTGTACTTTTTGGACTTTGTCTCTCATCCATTATTTTTGCACAAAATCCACTGTGTTTCAGAAATAGATCCAGCTTTGACACATAATATGGTTTTGATCTAAAATACTCAATCTTATGTTGTATGTACAGTTACCTGAAGAGAGTAACATTTTCGTCAAGTTTGTCTGTGCTTAATGTGGCATAATGAACTGCCAGTGAAGTGATTACAGCTTTTTAATGCAACGTATTGCATTATGTTTCAGCGAGAAGATGTATGGGGCATTGTTCCAACCTGTTGGTGATGCTTTAACGTCACTGTTCCAGAAGAGTCGTGAGTTGCAGTTGCATTTTCTGGAAGTTGTTTCAGAGAACCTGCAGTTCAGATGCACTTATGAGGCTGAACTAGAGCTGCTTACAGAAAGTTAGTTGCCTTGACAACTTCTCTGTTGTCAATTTTATTGCAATTTTAATTCAAATACAGTGAAATTACCATTTATGGCAGCAGCCCTAAACTGGGGTACATCCACCTCAGTGGACATGTGTGATCTTGTTAAGTAGATATTTGAGATTATATCATGTACTTTGAAAGGGCCTGAAAACATCTTGACATCTCTTTCTATACATGAAATGAATAAAGTCTATTTAAAGTGAAAAGTGCATTAACTTGTCATGTTTGTAAATGCACAGTTTGGGTTAGAAATTAAGTTGCCATTGAAAACTGCACACTCTTGAGACCAAGGGGCATGTTAACTGGAAAATAAATGTTATATATTGCATCCTTTTGTGTGTGCAGTATCTTATGGCTATGACCGTCAACACAACACTAAAGCAGGATAGCTTCGGGCGAAGACAAAAAGAGACTTTAATACGGTCATAACCATAAGATAAGATATAAATGGAAAATGTTCAGAAATGCTGATTCAGGGTTTCTTTAGGACAGTGGATTTGAATATTAAGAAGTTAAATGTAGATTATTAATGCTCATTTAAATTAGTTAAGACCATAAATATTGCTTTCCAAGTGAGAGAAAATTTTATATTGATTTGTAGTTCTGCTGTGTTTGTCATCCGGTAGTACATTGCTGCTGCAGTGTTTATCATGGCTTCATTTACATGCTACTAAGAATCATGCCACAGAGGCTGTTACTCCTGCTTCACTTTCAGGATGTGGAAATACAGTTTTGGCTACTTATCCTGATCAAACCTTAGTTTTCCTATTTCTTTATTTCTTGCTTAATAATAGGTTCTTAATTATTTTATGCAGAGAAGACGGGTGAAAACCTCAAATCTCGGTTTACTTTCGCTTTCGTCCATGATGTGTATTTATTAGCCGTCTTGTAGTGCACTCAATCTCACATGTCACTTCACTACATGTTTCGGCATCACTTTACCATCCTCAGGTGTGTTATTTACGTCAAGCTATTACATTGCTCGCCATCATGTTTCGTTTTTAAAATTATCTAAAGTGCACATTCTTCACTAACTATAATAAAATTTAAAATGTATATATATCAAAATTTGTTAATATCCATTATCTTACGCGTCTTAACTCAAATTCGCGTACTACAGCATTCTTCCACTATGGGAGTCGTTCTTCCTGTATTTTGTGTATATTGTGTATTGTGATGTGTCCTTTTTTGGCTCCGAGCGTTGTATTGCTGTATTGCCAAATTATCTATGTACCATACATTCTGAAAAAGTTAAATAGTTCCGTCCAGTGTGACTCGTTAAGATTTTCTTATTTCAATTATTCATGACCTTACATGTTTTGGTCTTCAGATGGACACCTTTACATCAACAGTTAGAAGCCACTATTACAGTACATGTTCTAAAAGTTAAAATATATACATACAGTATAAATAATATACAATTGGCTGTAAAATCTAAAATCTTTACAACTACAGTGGCTATTCCAATACATTAACCGGTCACACTGGACGGAACTATTTAACTTTTTCATAATATTAGTGTGACGGACCAGAATGAAAGAAATTAAATACCATACATTCTGTCTGTCAGTACTGGATATGTTAGGGGAAATTGGCCAGTTGGTGATGGATTTGGATGTGAAGACCATGGCAGAACAGTGGAAGGGTTATGCTCGCCTGGCCTTTCAGTATGTTGACCATTTGAAACCTCGCCTTGATGTTGCGGGACCCCTCCGGTTCCTGGCTGCAGATGTTTCACGTAGCCTAAAGAGTGTTATAGAAGTGGTAAGTACTATTCGTCTTGTATAAGCAAGTTTGTGATATAGAGTGTGTTTGGAAGGATATGTAACTGTCAGCATCATGGTGGTTTAAGAGTTCTTGATGATCAGAATTAATAAATCATGAAATAATATTATCTTTGAGCATCATGTGGCATTGATGTTCGGTCTAGAAAACCGAAATGAACTGCTGTGGGGATTCATTGTGCTGACCATGCGACACCCTCTATCCACTAAAGTTGGCACTAACTTCGCCGACAAGCAGTGGTCGCTCGGTCGGTATAGTTCACTTGCAGACTAAAACCACGGAGTTAAGTTAATGGCATTGATGTAGCCCTCACTCATTCATTTCTGTCTCTAAGGCAACCTAAAACTGCTCACAATCTCTCTTTTATTTAAAATGACATTAAAATCATATCAATTGCTACATGTTTTTGTCCTACTTAGCCATCTGTATGCAATTGTTCACTGATTGAAACTGTCACACTGCACTAGATTGTAGGTAAATGTATTCCATGCTATCACATATCATTTTTCACAGTAAAATATGTTTGTTTGAGAAAAACAGCTCTCTCTTTGTTCTGTGTGATTTTCCTTTTGCAGTATCCATGTTTGTACCTCATTCATATGTTTGTTCTCACTACTTGGCGATATGTCCCTTATACTGATTATAATGCTTTGAATTGTAGCATTTCTGGCTACATTCTTTGTTTTTATCTCCTTATGTCTGTACCACTTTACCCATGCTGAGCTTCCCTTTCTCCCCTGAAGACTGATGCAGCAGGTCCCTCCACAATGTAGAACTGATCTACCAGGCTACATGCATTGCATCTCAAAAGACACATGTACGCTTGCATGCACGTGTGTGCACTAACACAGAGTAACCATTTCTAACATTACTGTCTTTTTAGGACCAACCTGATATGAAGTTCATAACACGGACTGTGAAAGTTGGAAACTTTGCTCTAAAAATTATTATCAAATTGTGTGACCAGTACAGTGGATTTCTGGGCCCCTGTCATGACGAACTGTTTAAGATGCTGCTCACAGCTTACAGGTATGTGCTGATTCTTAGATTCAGATAATATGTATATATATAATGAACATTACTAGACTTTTGTTTAGAATTTCATGGTTGATTGATTCTTCATTCGCTACTCTGATACCATGCACATTTTCAGGTGATGTTTAGGTAGTGGTTGCTTGTGCTTTATGTGTCATTTGCTACTGTTATTGCCCAGTGATGGTGTTCATGTTAGGTGTGTCCAGTGTGATCCAGTCATTAGTACTTCTTTTCAGGTACTCTTCTCCGTATCTGCGGATGAAAAACGTACCTAAGGATGTAATACAGAACGTGGAGACACATATGACCATAGGTGCAGAACCTCTGCTGGCACATCTTGTTGCAGAAGTTGAATTCACAGAGGTAATACTGCTCTAGTTACAGAGGAGTTTGTCTGTAAGCAGTGCTTTCTAATTAGCTGACTGACTCACATAACCAGAAAGCAGTAACCTTCATTGCATGATCTGTGTGTTTGTGTGCGTTATTATGTCTTCTTGTACTGTTGCATAAGTTTTTGTTTGTTAAAGCAGGTGGTATGTACAGTGGCCACCTCTAAGAGATAAATTCACTGATAATCTTTAATAACAGTGCATTTGTTTCCATTCCAGAAAGTCATTGCTTATGTTGATAAATTAGCAGAGGCAGAGAGTGAGCGACTTGCTTTCCTGCTGCTGTCGGTTTCCATTCTCAAGAAACTTCTTCACTGCAGTCAGGCTGTAAGAAAACTGTGGCTGGGCTGCAATTCAGAGCTTAACATACTGTCTGTGCTCTTCAGAACTCTGGGCTATTGTAAGTGCAGCCTCAGAACGGCATGTTACATGCTTCTGTTTATGTTGTATGAGGTGTCAGTTTGTCAGAACAGTGTTTCAGATGAACCTAGGAACCTGCTACCACCACCTTCAGGTTAAAGATGTAGGTAGATCCTTCCAAGACACTGACAAATATTCACCAGGACACAAATTGTGCAGATTGAGGTTTTACAAGGTTTTCTTCAGTCCTTCACAGCAAATTCTAGGATATTATACTGTGTGTAAAACATCTCTTAGGGTGTGTTTTCATCAGATAATGTCACAGATTAACACATCATTAAATAATTACTTGATACTGCTTTCAATATGCAGTGTGGACCAAAACTGCCATACAAAATATCTCAATGAGTGCAGGGAACTCTCCTTCTGGCAAGTTGTATACTTAAAGTATGGTGGACCCTCACAGATATTTTAGAGAAACAGCACCTCACAATTTTCTTCCATGCCCTTTCCAATTCATTATTCAGTTTCATCGAATCATTTGACCCTCCAGCCTCAGCTACAGTACAAATACATGGCTTCAAATACCACAAGTGATGATCTTCCACTGCCTGTTTGTTCCAGGCCACGCAGAAATGAGTTGGGATCTGCAGTTCCCTGGAGTGAGCCACAGTGATGAGCCCCAGAGGATGACGGACCTGTATGAATATACAGTCACTCATGTAGCAGCATTTGTCATGTCAACTTCAGCGCAGGAATTCCTTTCAGTGGAGCACGTTCTGATTGCAAGTGTTATGCAGCCTGCCGTGTGGAGGGCACTTCTGTCCATGGACGTCTGGTGCATTGTGGCTCGGTATGAACTTCCATTTCTTATTTTACTTTCCAAGTTTCTCATTCAGTAGATACATCTCTGTATATGCTATATTACATTTGACTTCAGTAGCTCTAGTTCTTGGTAGTAGAAGACATGCAAGAAGGTAAGAAGCCCCGGCAAGAAAGTGACAAAAAATTCTGGAAAGGTAGAAGAGAGTGGATACTTTTCATCCGTTAACCTGTATAAGACATAAAATGATGCCAGAAGAAGAAGCCATATTATTCAGCTTATGCAGCCACATTCATTTTTCCAGTGGTAGTTCAGAGAGGATAAAGACTGGCTACAGTTTCTGCTCTGTGATGCAGAGACCAGTTTTCTTCATCTGTAATGTAACTACAAGAAGTGGAACAGTAGTGATAGCTTATGCCTTGTATTGCTGGTTTTGCAGTGAACTCTGACTGGGGTTAAGCACGCAGGTTGGAGTAGTGTTGTACCACAGAAAGACAAAACAACCCTCGCAGCTGCTGCAGGTGTTGGGGTGAGCAGTGTCATGACAGAGCAGGCAGTGATGACACATATTTTCCCAAAATCTCCTCTGTTGTGAACACAGCCCACCAGCCCCCTTCAGAACTATTTAGTGCTCTGCCTTTGAACACATATTATGGTAGGAACGTTTTGAAACAGTTGTACCTGCACATATTTAGAAAATGGGGTAATGAAAAGTATTTTGTTTAGGACACCCAGATGTAGTCATTTCCAGTTTCTCACTTTTGCCTTTAACCGTACCGTTCTGTTGCATGTTCATTCAATGTTTGATGTGTTGCAGCTCTTTAAAAAAATCAAAGTGGAAGAGGCAGTAAAAATGGACAGAATAACAAAAATAGCAGTTGTTTAACTACACTTGTTAAAAAATGTGGCCTGAATCAGGGGTAGCTCAGACAGTATAGTGACTGGGGAACTGGGATTTAATCCTTGGAAGATGCAAGAATTTTCTCTTCTCCACAGCATCCAAGCTTGTGGTGGTGCCCACCGAGCAGCTTGTCTGATGGCTACTTACCTCCATCTAGTGTCTAAGGTTAAGAAAGAATGGAGCTATACCCCCCTCTCTCATAAATCTTCATGGCTTTATGCTTAATTTAATACAAGGACAACTTCTGGGAGGAAATTTCACCACCTGAAAGTGTGAGATTTAAAATGTTAATAGAAGTATCTGAAATAGTGGTGAGTTCTTTTGCTTCTCACACTGAGTTAAGTGTTTGTTGTTACAGGTCTGGAAGCTCAGAACTGTGCTTCCAGCAGTTGTGCCATCTCATCGAAGTCATGAAACATCTTGTCCATCATCACGGGCGCCCCGAGAAGACGTACGTGACAGTGCTTGCTGGCAGACTGTTCCCACTGCTTCCAAATAAACACAAAGTGCAGATAGTTGAAATGTTCCCTCCAGATACAGATCTGTGTGTGTGGCAAGCTCTAAGCGTGAAAGCTTTGCCAGAAAAGCTCAAGGCAGCAGTGACTGAGAGTTTAGTGAGGGCCGCCATCTTGCATACAGAGAGGTTGCTTACACTTCCAGCTTCACCTGAGCTGTACAGTCATATGGTTTGTATGTGCAGTTTGTTCCTAGTCTCTGGTATTGGAACAGCAGGTTCACAGCTGCTAATACCAAAGCACACCAGCTGAACCAATCAGTTTCTTGCTGTGTGATGTCACTGTTATTACTTCATATGAGTAGAGGTACAATGAAGCTGTCACTATGTCACGCTGTATAGTGTCACATGGTTGGATGATTTACTAGAAAAGGAATTAGAAAGGATGTAGAAGGAAACTGCCATGGTTTAATTTGAGATATTGTCATGAAATTTTCCTGGAGGGTCCAATGAAAACCAGGATAGCTGATGTCTCAATTGAGATTCGAACCCGTCACCCCCATAATACAAATCGGAAGGATTACCTCTCGAGCCAACTTGCCTGGTGCCTAACTAACCTCATGTAGCGGAGTCCCTGAGAAGATAATAGTCATTCTGCTAGTCAAGAACTCCCCTGCCTCTTACAGAACCCAAGAGTTCATTACCTTCTTCACAAGAGTATGTGAAGTAACACAAAAGCAGTCAGATAATGTGCTGACCCCTCAGCATTCTTCTAGTGCATTCTCTCTGTTTCCAAACTGACTTTTGTTCAGGAAAACAGTGCATTAAGACTTCTTTATTTTGACACTGGATAAGCCACAGTAACTGTCAGTTTCATCCTACAATATAAGAATTAACTTTTTCGATGCAGTAGTTCAAAATTTGGTAAGTTTATAATTTGAAGTGTTGTCTAAATCCCACAAGTACTAAGAGCATGAATAATTAAAACTGTAAACAGGCTGTAAGCATAGTTTCTGTAACATTATGGTCACACTCCTGCTTCATGTCTGGGAGTCCGAGGTTCAGATCTTGGTGTGGAGATTGGTTATTGTGACTGAGGGTTTGAGGGGCGGGGGATTTGTCTCAGTGCTTCCAGGCAAATAGCAGGGTAGTACTTTACATTAGGCTACAGTTGCTTCCTTTCACATCATTTCCAAATTAATGCTGTATAGTCTTGGCAGAGTTGCTGAATAAATAACAAACGTATGAAGGCTGCTTCTTCTGGGATATGATGCCATGGAGTCCAGTCAGTGGATAAAATTTAGTTCCTACACTGCTGTAACTTTTGAAAAAGTTTAGAATGTTGTTGACCTTGAGCAAACTCATTCAGGAGTAGTGAGTAGCGGCTCTGAACGGTGTCGGAAGTGTGTGAAGCCTGCTGTACTGACTTACCCTGACTTCATCTGAAACATTGGAACCTACTGGCTAAGCTGCACAGCGTCATGTCCCACAAGACCATAGTATCAATTCTTTTTATGTTTCCAAGTTCTTCATTCGTTTCTGAATGGAGACAGGCATGACCAGTTCTGCACACATTAATAATAAAGGCTTCATGCCCTCGTCTCTTTCATCACAATTTTCCAGGTGGACATCCTTGCTGCTGCTTCACAGTGTGTTGAATTGCTTACTCCAAATGAGAGAGACATGTTGTCAGCCATTACAGGTCATGTGGTGACACTGTGGCAGCGCGTTGCCCTTAACGAACTTCTGACTGCTGAGGAGACGAGCGTTAAAGGGTTCCAGTGGATTAATCATTTTGTATCTGTTCTGTGCTCACTGTCTGCTCCTCTTACACTTCACATGAGCAACTCACAATTAATTCAGGTATGCCTTGTCTTATTCTGGATTCAAGAACGTAACTCTTTTTAACTAAACAAGTGTTCTGGATTCTGAAGGTTACCAATGTTTCAGACGAATGTGGAGCCTTCGTCTTCAGGATTCACCCTATTACCTCTTTCTTCAGGGTATATGATGTAATTTCTTACTTATTCTACCCTGAAGATTGAAGCAACATATTCCTCTGAAACACTGGTACCTGTCTACCAGATTATATGACATCACATCCCAGGAGACTTTAGTGACGAGATTCAATGCCGTAGGAACCTCAGAGCCTTTATATTTGTTTTAGGTTCTTGTAAGGCTGAAGGACATCATTGCCTGTGGATCATCAGCAGCGAAGCTCAAGGTTGTTACCATTTTGAACAGACTTGCAGATACATTTGTGGACTCCACTCCGGATCAGATGCAAGTGTTCCAGCACATAGCAGGATTGTTTGCCTCTCTGCTGCTAGATGAAAATCAAATAGTGCAACAGATGACATTAGAAACATTCACATATTTTGCACATGTAAATTCTCATGAATGTATTCTTGCACTGTCTGTCAAGAACAATGAAAACCTCCAACGAAAAACCAGAACATATTTGCAGAAGTTGCCTGTGAAGGCATCTATTGAAAATTTCCTGTCACTTGAATCTTATATTAAATGTCAGTCTGAAGTGAAGTTTTCTCACAGTTGCAAAACTTCTGTGACTGAACGTGAATCTGTCGCTGACACCAAGCTGATCCCAAAATTGGAACTTCATACATCAGAAGAGATTAAAAGTATCGATCATCTGCCAAAGCGACAGAAGGTAGCTGTTACTGAGGACAGTGTGATCAAAGCAATTGAAAGGCTGAAGTATGATACAGGCATGGTTGTCAGGTTCTGTGAGTCCAGCAGTCTGCCAGTGGAAGCAAAACAGGAAGTACTGAAAGTTGCTGTTCAGTTGAATACACTTGTGTCAGCATTGAATTGAATCATCAGTTTGAATGGTTTTTCATAAATTTTATGTGTGTTTCTGTAATTATATGTTGAATGTGCACTCATTTGTACTTATGTCAGTTACTTCTGTCATACTCATCCATTTATGATCCAGGCCATGTGTGAGTAAACGGAAAAGGCAGACAAGCAGTCTGATACAGTAGCATGGATCATGCTGTAGGCTAGGTCTGGTTGGCCTGTAATGGGAAATGAAAATTGTTACCGAATTTTGTGTCTTTTATGTAAGAGATATTAGAAGTTATCAATCAAAATGATCAACGGTACAGTGTTGTACTCCCATATCAGCTTCCTGTCACAGGCCCAATAAAAACACCTGAAAATATGATATTTGCTGCATACTTTGTTATTACGAGTATGTGATGCATCCATAGCTGTTGAAGCGATGTGCAAATGTTGTGATAAGAGTTTTTGCATGTGATTTGAATCATTCCCAAAATTCTTTACTTGTATAAGTAAACTTTTTTCTGAATTTGATTGTTCTGTCTTTACAGTTTTATCCGAAAGTCGGAAATTTCCCTTCTATGTACATAAAAATGTTTTGCAAGAATGACATGTATCATTGTTATCAAGTGCACTGATAGGTTACCAGAGCAATGAATTGTCAAGTAAGATGTTGCATGAACTGAAGTCTATGAGGTCATGAATGAGCATGCAGTCTTGTTGCAGTATATCGTGTCTGTTCTGTGAGTGTGTGGATATGTGAAGTGTAGCATAATATACAACGGAGATGGTGTACACTTGATTATTTGTGCATGTTATTCTTAGGAGATGGGGTTAAACCTCAGCCTCAGTAACTGTAGGATGGGAAGCGAGTGTACCTACACTCGTCCTGCCAAACTGAATCAAGGTCTCCTTGTGGATAGTAAGAGCCAGGCTAATGAAGTCAGTGCAGTTGTTAACAAGCTGTACAGCCAAGCAGTCAGTGTTCAGTTCCTGACAGGGGCAGGGAATATAGACAGTGTCCACACCGGTTCTGAAGCGCACCCAGCCACCTATCCAAAGGGTACTGGAGGCACTTTCCCTGAGGTGAAGTGGCCGGCGCGTGATGCAGACCACTCGCTACCGTATAGTGCCTAGGTTATGAATGTGTGAAGTTATACCTCCACTTCTCCATACGTATTCATGGAGTGGTGCATAATTAAGGATGGGGACAACTTTAACTTCACTGAGGAATTATATCTTCTGGGATATGAAAGCCCTTCATCCAATGAAAGTAATCCAACATTTTGGAGGAACATTTCCTTTAGGATAGACGAGAGATTAGTTTGGAGAAACGGCACGGCTATAGGGAGAGAGTGGACGAGGCCCTGAACAAATCAGTTGGTGTAGGGAGAATGCTGGCCCTTTGACCCTTTCAGGCATATGGGTGTCTATGCTTGAACATGAGAACGTCTGCATTTTGACCTTAATTGTGTTTACATTTCATAGATTGTAAGAGTAAACAGCGACTGTTTCCCTTAACAGCATTACCCCAATAATGTTTGTAATGTAGACACTGTGTTTTCTGTGAGATAGGAACTTACTTTTTAACACTGTCTATGTGAAATGGGTTCCTTCATCGGAGGTAAAGCAGCCGGTGCGTGAAGCTGACCACTCACCTCCTACTAGTGCCAAGCTCAAGAAAATGTGGATCTATACAGCCACTCCCCCGTATGCATTCATGGAATAGAGCTTAATCGGTTAAGCACAAGGACAAATTTACCTTTTACCTACGTGAACTATTTGCTACATACGGCTAAATGGCCGTTTTCCAAGGGAGAAATCGACCGATTTCGACCTTCCCTATGTCTGTACCATTTTCCACGCTCAGCCTACTCGTCTACCCTGAAGATGGAGGCAGCAGGTCCCTCCGAAACGTTGGTAACGGTGTACCAGATGCACTGAGTCACACCCCAGAAACTCTTTACTTTACGTCAGATGTCACTCGCGTGTGTTGCGGCCGTTTTGTTTGGAATTATCGCGTTCTTCTGGGCGCAGGCAGCGATGCTAGCGATCCAGGAAGCCGTTTGTTTACTTGCAATAACACACATGGGCAATCGATCGCGTGCGCCGGGCACAACGCATGGCGGCCGAGTACGGCCAGCATCTGGGGCGGAATGAAAAAAAAAAGCGAGAGTGCTATAATATTGTTCAGTAGTGCCATGCGCAATAAAACGAGGACGTCCCGACGCTCGGCGTCCGGCCTGGGCTTCCTTGTCAGTATAGTGAGTGTACGGCGCGGAGGGCTGTCAGGGCCGCGTGTGTGTGTTGTGGATACTGTGCGAGTCATGGGTCTACTGTGAGGATGCCAGCAGCGGACGGACGGCCGACATGGAGCCCTCCAGCTCGTCTCCTAGCCCTCCCAGCCCTGCCGTCACCAGGTAGGGCCCAAGGGCTCCATTGCCCTTGTATCGAAATCCACTGCACTCCTGCCATCTAAGCGTTCCGTAAGATTCTCACAGTAAAAAGCATAAATTGGTTTATCTTTGTAACGAAGACTCAGTGCGCCTATCGTTAGGTAGGGACTGAAAATGTAAGTATTGTTCAATGAACTTCTTGCTAAAATAAGGTTACGGCAACCCCTTTCACTCTTGTGCCTGGATTTGCGGTTCAGTGATGCACTTTCAGTTTTTGTTTCTATTTGTGAGAGGATGAAAGAGACCACTAGGAAGACCAAAATGTAGGTGGGTGGACAATGTTAAAATGGATCTTAAAAGAGGTAGGATGGGGTGGTGTGTACTGGATCGATGTGGCTTAGGATAGGAACCGGTGGAGGACTCTTGTGAAAACGGTAATGAACTTTGTGGTTCCATAAAATGCTGGAAAGTACTTGAATGGCTGCACAATTGGCGGCTTCTCAAGAAGGGCTCAGCTCCTTGAAGTTATTTGTTAGAAGAATGAGGCCTTTTACTCAAGCCCCTGCTCATGTAGTTAGGTGGGCATTACGCGTTGGTAAAGTGGTGGCTGATACGGCAAAACGGAAGGAGGCTACAAGGAGGAAACCTTGGACACGTGTCATTTTGTCGAGAACAAAGCCTTCAGATTAAACCCGGACCTCGCCGGCAGGAGACCGGCTACTGGCCTCCTGACCCACACTTCCGTATAGCGGCAAGACTCTAGATGCATATTCGGGAGGTACTTGGTTCGAATCGCTAAGGAATTTCTTACTATCATGTGTTCTTTCTTGGTTTATTTCAGTCTTTCTAGACGAATGCCGCGAAAGGACCTCGAGTTTGGTCTTAATTGCTTTCTCGTAAACTCGTAACTGCTGATAGTTCAGTATCATCAGACCTATCGAATAATGCTTGACTCTGCTATAGACTTCCTGAGAACATATAAGCGCCAATTTTTACGGTCTGAGATTAAGCACGACGACACGAATTCCAAAAGAATATTCCCTGTTGAAAGCAAATTGTTGCGACCAGTCATTATATACGATACTTAACTTTCTATGTTCCATACGAAGCCCATATATCAAAATACAATAGCACTTCCATGCGCTGTCAGTTTGCATTCCAGAAGTTTCGTTCGTGTATTGAATGAATTTTAACGTTAGTAGCCTACTGCACAGATGTGTTCTGAGCCTTCGTAATATCATTTAACGCTATGAAAACTTTATGGCTTCCTTACCTATCATTTGTTTGAAGAAAAAAAACTTTCTTTCTGAAAAGATATATTAATGCAAGTTATTATTATTATTATTTTGCGACAAGACTTACGAAAGTTGCGAGATTACCGCACCGGCATTTGTGATTATCATACTTGGCTCCTTTGCATGACAGAGTCATTGATTGCCAGCATCGGACAAGTGGAAATGAGTGAGAGTGAGAGACATCATAGTCACTCCCCACTAGAAGGGCAATGACCAATAGTAGTCAGCTCCTGCCTCTCGTCGAAGAGGAGGCCCCGTTTCAAAACATGTAATGTCTGGAAAGAACAAAAATATGGTCATGGGGCCCGAAACCAAGAACGACTGTGCTGGCGAGGATCAGCAGAAATTTACGAGACTGGCTATCTAAGAGTATCTGTGGCTCTGCAGCCTTTGTGGACCTTGGCCGCTATTTCAGTGTCTTAATCTATACACAGTCGGTAGAATTCCTTGGAGCATGAGCATGAGCTCGGCGCAAGACCGCTACCTACACACAGAACAACACAAACATAATATACGTACACAGACATCCATGCCTCGAGTGGAATTCGAACCAACAATCCCAGTGTTCGGGCGAAAACGATTCATGCCTTAGACCGCACGGCTACTGGGCTCCTTAGGTTGTATAAAATTAGGCCTTCGTCTCAGATCACAAGGAGCGAACAGTGTTTTGTTTTCATTCCGTGGATGCGTATACCGTAATATTATGTGAAATGTAGTTAGTGCTTTATCGTGGAATATTAATCAGCAGAAAGAAATCAAAGATTCTTTCTTTTCAAGACAGGCATGTAGGATCTACATATCACTTCGTAAGCTTTTTCTGCCAACTGAAATTGTGAGTTTATGAAAGCACATACCGAAGTATACGTCCACGTTGAGGTTATGTTCAGCAACAAGATTTGTAATGTCATTTGTCAAATGGATATTGAACAGTTATATGTTACATACATGATGTACGAGTACAGCTGCGAAGGGACATCTGTTTCTTCATCTACGCAGTCAATAAATTATACATAGGTGAGTTTTAACCTGTACATGAAGAACCCAGACCGTCCCCAAGCATTTCCTTAATAAATGAAATTTCTCTTGTAACTAATAATACAAATTCCACCGTCAACGCAATTATAATTTATAAACGTATGTTCCACTACATGTTTCGACTCTTATAGGGTCATCTTCAGGTGTTGTGACTTACACATTTTCATTATTGAATTGTAAAGCCTGTATACATATTTACGTACATAGAATTAAAATGACTACATTCTATGTATATTTATACTAAAAGTTCAAGATTAAAAGTTGATTAATTTAAAATAAACTTTTAGTTTTATATATATATATATTTATTTATTGTATTTGGTGGCACGCAGTAGCGTAGTTGGTTGAAGCACTATGCTACAAGCCGGAAGGTCGCGGGTTCAAGTCTCTATAAGGTCACTGGATTTTTTCAATTCACCTAATCCTTCCAGCCCCACTATGGCCCTGGGATCGTCTCAGCCTCTAACAGAAATAAGTACCAGGAATATTCTTGGTGGTAAAGGGCGGCCGACCGGTGCATAGGGCTGACAACCTAACCGCCATGTATGAGCTGATTGTCTAGAAGATGTGGAAGCCTTGACCTCTCACGTCCCTATGGGCCCCCACGATTTGTTACAGGTATACATTTACTTTGTTTATATATAATGTATTTAAATCAACGTCTAGATGCTACAGTATAAATGTACTCGTACATAGAAAGTAGTCCTGTTAAGCTTCTGCATGTAAATATGTATACACGCTCTACAATTTAATAATGAAAATGTGTAAATCACAACACCTGAAGATGATCCTATAAGGGTCGAAACATGTAGTGGAACATAAGTTAATAAATTATAGCAGCGTTGACGGTGGAATTTGTATTATTAGTTATACTCACGCAGCAAGACGCGAACACAAAAATAAAAATAATTGACTTGTAAGTTTTATGGATTAGCGACGATACTGTTGCCTAGATATGCGTGGTCTAAATCGTTGTTTATTTATTAGTCCTCTAGACTGTGCGCTTTCGCCTGAATAATAATAGTAATAATAATAAATATGTACCCTTAGTAAGGATTGGCTTTCTCTGAAATGGGCCTCTCACAAATATAATTGCTGAATTAATTTCGTATTTAATTTCCCTTTCGGCAGGTCGTTCTCTGGAAGACCTTTGTTTGCCTAATTGTTTAAATTATTTTGATTTTGTTTTTTCATTGTTTATATGAATTCCATTTGCAATTTTTAAAATGTATTGTTTCGGTGACATTTGCTACGTTTTCCCCGATATTTCCCTCTCTACTGTAGAAGGAAATCTTTGGGGGGGGGGGGTGTATGAATGTCAAAGATAATTATCACATACTTTTTCCGTAAAGAGGACAAATTTATAGGGCAGCAGAGACAAGAAAAGGCCGGTCACGGCAGCCGAACGGTCTAAGACATGAACTGTCTTCGCTCGTTCGGAAGCCGGGATCGTGGGTTCGAATCGCACTCAAGGCATGGAAGTTTGTGTGCGCTTTTGTGTTTGTGTAGAGGTAGAGGCCTTGAGATGAGCTGATCACCCGCCCAAGGAGTCCTACCGAATGTGTAAGATCTAGAAAAACAGAAGTGAACGGAGAAGTTCATGGAGGTATGCCTAGGCCCACTGGGGCTGTAGTGCCAAGGGAAAAAAAAGAAGAAGAAAATCTTCACGTCATGTTTGAAGTCAAAGCGGGCGTAAAGAGGAGGCGGGAGACACGTAACTTGGCTGTCAAGGGAAACCTAAGCGTAACATTAATACACACGAGTCAGTCAACAGGGGCAGCAACCCGGGTAACAAGAACCGTCAAACACAAGACAGGTTAAGTAAGATACACAGGAAAATAATAATTTCGCACTTGAAGGAACACTGAACTATACACGCAGTAAAATTTGAAAGCTAAGGGAAATCTTCAAATCGACACGGTGTAAATGCATTGGTTTTGTTGGCTATCGTTGCTTCTAGTGAATTTTAATTTCTGTATTAAAAAGAAAAAAAAACTTAAAGGAAGAATGAATAAATTAGAACACAAAGAATTCTTATATTACGAGCCGGGTTAGCTCAGTCAGTATAGTGACTAGGTTACGCGCTGAACGAGAGAGATATCGAGGGTTGATTACTAAGAGGGGACAAGACTTTCCCTTCTGAACAGCGTCCAGACTGGCTCTGGGACCCCCCAGCCTCCTATGCAATGGGTACGCGGGTTCTTTCCCCGGACGTAAGAGCCGGAACGTGAAGCTGGCTACTCACATCTATCTGGTGCCGAGATTAAGACTCTGTGGAGCTATACCTCTATATACTCTCATTCCTCAGAGCCTCAGATTACTTCGCCATCAGCAGTATTGCCTTATGGCTTAACGTGCGGGCTAATTTGTAATGTTGCAATGTAATGCAGTGACCTAAATAGGCCGACGTTTCGGAGCGGTAGGGCGACATGTGTGGCCAGTCGAGTCTCGCCTCTGCAGCAGAATGCTGAAACAGGTTAGATCCTTACTGATTCACGATTCATAAGCGTCTTCTCATGCTGTTCGACGCAAATGGTGTCTGCAGTCGAAGCAGATTCGTTAAATACCTAAAGCGTGGTTATACTGGTTCCCTTCCTCATGACGCAACACTGCAGCTTCTGGTCGGTCCTCAGATGGTGAGCCCTGAGGTTCCCTCCAGCTAGTGACTACGCAGGTTACTGTCTTGTGCCATATGATGCCGTGTAGTCTGTTGGATCGTTACCGACGTTTCGCAGGAACGTACTGCCTTCATCTCCTCTCCTGATGCTGTAGGCAGCAGGTTCCTCCGAAACGGCGGTACCCATCTATCAAAGTACCAGAAGGCCCTCATGTTGCGCTACCCTCGTCTGTTACAGCGTGAAGCAGGAGGCGCTCTGTCAGTCGGGCTCGGAGCCTTCCAGCCCGCTCGAGGCGTCCAGTCCAGGAGGAAGCGTCGGGACGCAGTCGAGTAGAAGCGCCGGTAAGTGCAAACACTTTGTTTTCTTTGTCAGTCATACCACTACGCTGCTCGTCTTTAAGTTTCGTTTTGACTCTGTAAGGTTGGCAACGCTATGCGTACAGAAACGCTAATACTGCAATCCAGCGAAGAGAAAGCTGGCCCTCCGGGAGCGCTGTGCGAACTGAACACAACGCTATGATTTCTGGGGGGCACTTAACATCGCCGCTGATGCACCGAAGCTTGTAGCCAAGAAAAAACTTCGTGCGTACGGGCTGACGCTTAATCTGTTCAGAGTTGTTCAACAGCCACGCGACACCTCTCACGCCCTCTCTTCACACACACACACACAAGGGCACGCGGGGTAGAGCTGTGCTGGCTTCTAGCAGTCAGGTCTCTTGTTCTGTTTCTGGCAGCTGCATGATTGCAATTCCCCTTTTCATGTAACCGCCCCATAACCCAGTTCGAGCGGCACTTAGATGCACTCATCAACCACGTGTTATAGTGTACACCACGGAACAACAAATAGCACGCTTTTTCCTGTTCATAACTGCAGGTCAAGTTCTCGACCAATGCGAAACACTTCCGTCGAGATCTGGTCCTCAAACCTCTCGACACTTCTCGCCCACTAAGGCAAGGCTCTAACAGACTTCAGTGCCTAGTGTCCAATCCGCATGTGGCTCGGTAATGTGCGTTTAAAGAGAAGTAGGGTGACCAAGGTCGACCAGTTCCACTCAGCACCTCACCTTCTCTTCCTTGTACGCCTGCGAGGAAATTTGCAGTGGGCGGGTGTGCGTAACAAACTAATGCGAGTATTTGGACTGTATTCGACGTGCTCCGCAAGCGAGCGTAGAAGCATAGAATTTTGTGAAGATCACAACATTTCTCGTGGACGACACCGAAATGCGGTCAATTCCGTGGACAGTACGTGCTATAATCCCCAAGAACAATGTGATATGGGAAGACTGAATGTCGGAACGGGCTCGTAGCTTGCAGCCTTCGAGCTGGAAGCACAGAGAGCACTCGCAAGGATTCACGAGGAGACGGCCTGTCTTCCGGGCTGCAGATCGCACCACGCACTTCACTGCTGCCAGGAAACAGGGACTTTACATGGAACCCGTCAATATTAGTAACATATCACCTCCGTGGTTTCGTTGCATTGTTCAGCACGAGTGTGGAGGTGATCCAGAAAAATAATCGCTATCTCGAAATCCGTAGAATGTGTCTTATTTTTCCTCCAACTTTGGTCGAAACTCTTATCGCTCCGATAAATTTTTAGCGACTTGCGTCCGAAATGCGCGCAGAAACGCTTGTGATTCTTTATGCAGAGCGTTTTCTCTTTTTCTTATTTTCTGATTTTAGCCACGGTTAGAATTGTCCGATAGCTTTTAGTGAAAGTCTGCCTCAACGAAATTTAAAAGAATGTCTCTAGTGAAGAAAGCAGTCTTCTGGGATTTTGCATCGTGTATATGTGGTGTTAACCGACGTTTCGGAGGAACGTATCGCCTCCATATTCAGGGTAGAAGAAAAAATATATAAGAAATCTGCAAGCAAAGAGACCGTGAGAACCGGTAAAAGCAGACCCGTGAGAACCGGTAAAAGCGGTCTCTTTGCTTGCACATTTTTTATATATTTTTTCTTCTACCCTGAAGATGGAGGCGATACGTTCCTCCGAAACGTCGGTTAACACCACATATACACGGTGCAAAATCCCAGAGGACTGCTTTCTTCATAGTCACCTCCGTGAAAGCCTCAAATCTTACACTATCTCTAGTGCTTTGGGCACTAATGCTAGATCACAGACGGACAGACATGACCCCGACATGAGGCGTTGTTTGGATACTTTGTAAGCACCTCCTGGTAATCATATGTCTGCAGACGTTGTTTAATCTCCATCGTGAGTGTCTTGTCAGGTAGCGAATTGGAGTACTCGCGAATTGTTAGGGGCGGTGCAGCAGGGAGAGCTGCTGTGCGGATAGTGGCGCTGCCAAGGGGCAGGCAGCAGCAGCAGCAACAGCGCTCAATACAGCCCCAGTTCTGTGAGGCTTCAAGCTGAGACTCCGCGGATGGTTTTAAAGGGGAGGTACGTGTATTGCCTCAAGCGAAACTTGCCTGCCAGTCCGCACGCAACTGATTGCGGAGCCTAATTGCAATCTGCGCGACCGAATGTCGAGTTGTAGTGGCTAGAACGCTTGTATCATATGCGTGTAGACCTCGGTTCGATTTTCGGCTATTATGACTCTCGCTTTCTTTGTATTCTGGTCACTTCGCGCAGGTTCCTATATAGCGCCTCAACCATTTGAATCGTGAAATTAATTTAAATTATATTTAAATATTCAACCATAATACATAGAAAACACACTGCCTCTATATTGCAAACACCAGTCGAGTAACCCTTCAAAGCTCAGTGGTTACTATATGTACCACCCTCTTTAACGCACTAAAACTCTGCATTCTGCCCAGAGTGTATCTGTGTGTTCCGTATGGTCCTCACAGTAAACAGCGACTGTTTCCCTAAACAGCATTAACCGGTTGGGCTTTGTAATAGACGCGATGTGTTAGAAGAAATCCAATGTTTAACTCAGGGTATCTACATCTCTCACAGACTTAGGCCCCCTGAGGCTCGTCTTACTTTGAATGGGCGGAATACACTCTTCGTCAATCGTGTAAAATATCCGGGCGTAATCTTCGATAGGAGGATTACATGGAGACTGCACATAGAAATGACTGAAGCCAAGACCTTCAAAACATTTATCAGAATGCACTCCCTACTCAAAAGTGAGCGTTTCAGGGCCAACATTATACTGACCCTACATAAAGCACTGAGTAGGTCGGTAATTATTTATATTTGCCCCGCCTCGAAATTAGCGGCAGACACCTACCTCATAAAATTGCGGTGCCTGCAAAACAAGGTTCTCCGCGCACTGGAAACTTTCCAAGATGCACACCGGTCCGCGATTTGCACACGGCTTTCGACCTTACATATATATACCATTATATAACTAAATTATGCGGGCAACAAGCACAAGTCACACAAAATCTTGAGCATGAACATGTTCACGGTATAGGAAAAATAGGAGCAAGACGACTAAGGTAAAGCTATCCCTGTAACAGGCCGTGGAGACCAATAGGGTTGTGAGACGTCGAAGATTCCACATTTTCTAGATAATCGGCTCACAGATGGCGGTAAATTTGTCAGACTTACGCACCGGCCGCTCTTTACCCCCAGGAAGATTTCTGGTACTCATTTCTGTTAGAGGCTGAGTCGACCCCTGGGCCATACTGCGATTTCAAGGATTCAGTAATTTGAGAAATACAATGACATAATCGGGAATTGAATCCGCGACCTTCCAGCTTGTTGCATATTGCCTCAGTCAACTACACTACCTCGTGCCCCTACCGCAAGTGTTCAGTTGAGAAAAAAAAAGATCTCTGTTCATTACCCTCAAGGGGCTTGAAGCCAAGACGAACTGATTGGCGGTAAGCCGCCATTCGTGACGTAACTTTGACTCTCTGTCTGTAGAAGGTTAAGGTGCTGTTTAGGAAAATACTCCCTGTTTGTTTGCAAGAAGCATGCTAAACACACAAATACACTCTGTGGGCAAAATGCGGAGTTTAATGGTAAGACAGGAGGTGCATGTGCTAACCAGTTTAATGCTCTGATAAACTAAGAAAACAGCCCGAACTTGCGCTGGCTGAGGACAGAGCCGGAGGTGCCGAGATGTTGGGCTGCATGCGCACAAGAAAGTGAACACACTCACTGGAAGCCAGTCTCACAATATTTACATGTACTTTAGCTGAATCGGTCCGGTTACTTAATTGTCAAAACGTTTAGGTGCTCAGGACTGGGTGTTGCGGCTTGTGACACTCGCTGGGGCTGTCAGAGCTCGGTCAGCCCTATGCTGCATTGGGTATAAACCGAAACATAAGGAAGCGACACTTTTCAGAAAGAAATCCGCAATTTAGGGCTCTAGTCCCTGCCCACAATATGCATGCGTGTGCACGCCCTGTACCTACCCCTGTGTAGTGTTTGGGGTGCTGGGGTGGTGAATATTAAGACTTCCATCTTCAGGAATATGACGTCCTGTATTTGGATACATAGGTATCTCAAGGTAGACTTCTACCCTGAGGGTGGAGGCAACAGGCTCTAAATGGACGTCGTTATGTACACGGCGTCGCATGCCAGAAGACAGGAATGCTTAACTTTAAAGATCGGGCGTTGTGGCCGATCAAAACATGATTTTAGAGAAATCTCCGTTTGAAACATCAAAGGGAAAGTGTTGCTGTGAACAATATCACACTCTGTCACTCTGTCACTCTGTCCCGATGTCACTACTCCTTCCGCACAGATTACAGGCCTTCAGGGACACTGCGGAGTTGGAAGTGTCCGCCCAGACGTCGAGAGGGACCTACATTAGTGCCAAGCCGCTGAACTCGATACAATAACAATACGCGATGCTGTCGGCCAGCTCACCACTGCCGCTATTCTCAGCAATCCATCCGCGACTTCAGCATCTATCAGCTCTCCGTTGCGTTCAGATTCATCGAGCACAGTTCGACTCTTCGTATTGCGGTCTGTCATGTTGCTTTCATGTTTGCTCGTAATTCGCCTGCCAACGCAAGTTTCGGCAAACACGCCATACATCAAAGTCGAAAGGGTTGCATACAGGTTACCCTTATCGGCCAGGCTCACGTGTACACAGTGCCTCGCTTGTTTCTTCTGAGTGTTTAGTTCGTATGTAGCTGACGTCATGGGTCGTGCCATACCTCTGGCGGTTAGTCGCCGACTTCCCACCGCGGAGGCCCGGCTTCGAGCCCGGGTCATGTGAGATTTGTGGTGGACAGAGTAGCACTGGGGCAGGTTTTCTCCGAGTACTTCGGTTTCCCCTGTCAATTCTCATTCCACCGACTGCTCCACATTCATCATCCTCATGATCATCATCGTTTATCATCCGGGGCTGGTACAACAGGCCAACTACTGGTCGGCTTACCAAGTGGGCTCAGCCTCACCCCACCCCAAGAAACTAAAATAAATAAATATCGACGACATCGCAACGTGTGCAGAGGCTATATATCCGGGAGGCAAGGACCATATCTGCCTCTAAGGACATACGTGTACAGGAATGCTTTCTGAGTTCCCAGCTGGTACTGTGTACTTCTCCTGCAGCCTTCCCGGTTGAAATCCACCAAAATTAGAAACCCCCTAATTACTGTCACGCGTATTAGCGTGTCTATAGAAGAGTTTTGCATTGATGATCGAATTTATTTGACTCTCTGGTACAGCGCTTGACTACACTTTACAGTTCACTATTACACACACGCATTAGTATCCACAGCCACGTTTTCACTAATCGTTCCTTGGTAGCGGCTTTCAACGGCGGACGTTCCCCTTGCTCTGGGATCCCGAACTATCCCCGACCTCAGCTACCAGCTTCTCACAGCAACAACTCACAAGGACTGAACCACAGCAGTTCTCTAACTCACTCACTCACCCAACCAAATAAAAGTCGAAGTCAAAGAAAGTTATGTTACGGTCAGTGGGCCCATCCATCTTGGTGTCAAGCCCCATCTGGGGTCCAAGACCAGATTTTTGTTATTGTCAGACAGTTGCGGGTTTGTTAAGAGGGAGACCCTCTCTGACGAGAGGAGGGGTCTGTCATTTGCAATTGCTGCTGGCCCTCGCCAGCGCAGTCATTCCCGGGTTCGAGTCCCGCGGGACTCATGACCATATTTTACTGTCTCGGATTCGAGACTCCTGCAACCTGGAGGGCCAGGTCCCCGTATTTGTATTCCCCAGGAAACCAACTAAGCTCAACTGTCCTGATTATAACATCTCGGTACGGACTGCGTTGAAAACACCGTTCTATTACTGCCGTGCGATTGTTACCGCTGTTTGCGAAGTCGTTACTTAGCAGCGGTTGTTGTATGGCTGCTTCTTTCGCGCTCGTTGCCTAGCAACTTGTTAACATTCCACATTACGTTCCAAAATTGTGCAACTCGTAATTAATCAGCAAATCAACATTCCGCGGCCCCTATCCACAGCAGTTCATAGAACTTACTAAGAAATTGTCACGGAACACCCAGGCTAGTGAGCATAGCTCAGGCCCTGGAAAATTTCCAAGCTGCAAACTGATGTACCAGTCCATCGCCTTGGTATATCTCTCATGCTTCAGATGTTAATCGCTTGGTGTAATAAACACGTGAAACTGATATGAAACGTTTAAATTCGCACACCGTGGCGCTGAGACGCAAAGCGGCGCGGCACGAAGCTCACGGGTTAACGTCCTGCAAGCCGGTTAGTTGGGTCCTCTGTCATTTAGTTGTATTATTGGTCTCTTGTTCTTCCTTCTTATTTTCTGTTCTGTTGCTTTTGTTCCCCCGCCATACGCATATCTGGAGGGCCTCGCCCCTCCTGCGGCCGTCCGTCATCTCACTAGATCCAGTGAATGGTGATTAGGGGACCGGGGCGGGGGGGGGGGGAATTCAATGCCCATTCCAGCAGCACGCGAAGCTACAGCATAGCGTACGGGGCGCCGCTCGTTACAGCTGAGCCCTCTGAAGCTTCCTCCAACTGCGGTTTGAAATCGCAGTTTAGCCAGGGGTTACAAGCAGGAAGAAGTTCCCACAGAACTCACAGATCCTGCTCTCGCGTCTCGGCCGTGAGTAGCTCAGACTCACAGTGTTCAGTAGTAGGATGATTAGTAAGTAATAAATTGGAAATGATGTGGCGGGAAGCGGTCGTGGCCAAATTTCGAGCACTGTCTCGGTATTTTTTCAGGTAGCGAGGAGACGTCCAACAACGTGGCCGGTTGCAGGGTCCGGTTTTTGTTTCCGTTCCCTCCGGAGTACGAGATGCTCTGTAGTTCTGTTGACAAGTATACCAGAACAAACGGCGTCACACTCCAGAACACCCTCATCTTCACGTGTTTAATTTTCCCTTTCTGCTGTTTTGTTTCTGGAGAAGAATGCAGACGCTTGTGAATAGGTGCATTTTGTTGTGACAGTCCCCCTCTGCTCTAATATGTGAGCTGGATGACTGAGGGGTCGATGTTCGATTTCAGGCAGGTGCAAGAGGTTTGTCTTCTGCATAGCACCCAGATTGATTGTGGGGACCACGTGGCCACCTAGCCAAATGCACCGCGAATTCTTCTGAGTAGGTAAAGCGGAGGGAGAGAGAAACCAACCACTCAGCTCGTTTTATTCGTGAAGCTCAAGAACTGTGGCGCTACGTAGCCACGCCCCCATGGCGTGCTGCTTACTTAAGCATGCATGAATTTGCCTTCGCCTTTTCAACGGACAGTACTCTGCCCTTTGTCAGCAGTTCATAAGACCACAGTTTCCGTCGACTGCATGCCACTTCACCGTGGACGACTGTCTGGTATGTGACGTCGTGTAGTCTGGTAGAAGCTTGCACAACTGCGGAGAAATCCATCTTCAGGTAAGCCGTGCAAGCAGCTTGGGCCATGAAGGTATAGCTACTATGTTCCTCCGAAATATCAGTGAACATCTACCAGGCTGCACGGCGTCACACCAGAGAAGTCACTGCTGAGATAATCTGAAACAAGGTATAAGCCCAAGTTCGCATTTCGCAGGAAGAGGAGGCGAAAGTGGCACGTCACGGCGTCGCAGGAGCTCCGTGACGTGTGAAATGGGAAAGTGTATTGGTCCGGGCTGCACGTGTTTCTGCTGAATATTTCGTTGTTGTTCATGAAGTTACGCAAATGACCGATGGCCTAGTCATTCACCGTCTCTCACTTCTTCCCGTTCGGCCTCAGATACAAATTACCAATATTTTAACAGTTTTCCGTCACCATACACTCGTGACGTCACGGCCCAGGGAGGCCAGTGACTCCTGACGTGACGTCATTACAACCTCTGAGCTAATCTGAGAGACTGTGAATGCCAGCTGTGTGCCAAGACACCCCCCCTTCCCCCAGTGAGGTGCATATTGCATCGGATCCTAACCAACCGCCTCCTTTGGTTACTGTCAGCACATGTTACCTACCCCCGCCCCCGTGTGTTCCACGCTGTCGGGCACCCTGTTTAGCCAGTTGAGTCCAGTCCACCCCCACTCCGAGTTTATGTCAGATCTATTTCTTACCTCCCCATTCATGCTACGTTCCCAGTAATCTCATCATCATCATCAGGTGGGCAGTGCAGCTTCTGCAGCTCCCCATTCCCTTGAGGGCGTGCTGCCACTTCCGCACGCAGGCAAAACAGCAGATAAAATGGCCACACGCAGGACACTTAATTGCGAAGCTGTGTAACACTGTCTGTAGGGATAGAGTGAGTAGGCTGCGAACTGGACAGCCGGGGGGTCGGGGTTCGATTCTCAGCAGATGCAATTTTTTTCTTTCCCTCATAGCTACCATACCGTCTCTGGCGCCCACCCAGTGGCTCTGGGGGTAGCTTTCCCCGGAGATAAAGCGGCCGGAGCATGCACCCGCCTGCATATAGTGCAGAGGCGAAGAGTCCGTGAGCTATACTTCCACTTCCCCATGCGTCTTCATGGCGTGGTTCTTAATTGAGCACAAGGGGAGCTTTAGCAATACGGAATGGGGCTTGCAGGCCTGTTTGCCGTGGAGGACAGGATGCAGGGCCACTGTCCTCGCTTTGCGAACTTTCACAGTGAAGCGCGTACCTCGGTTTGGCTTGTCACCCGAAATCTCTGGAATGAGTGAAGAATTAGGAAGGATTTGAGAGGAAGAGCTTGTGGCTGACTCGAGGTACTATCGCAGCATTTCCCTGGAGGAACTGAGTAAAACAACTAAGAATCTCAGCTAGAATGAGGTGTTCCAGCCGAGATTCGAACGGAGAGCCTGCCGACCCGTCACCTGTCGGGTTGATGTTTCGTTTCAGGCGACTTGTGCTCATAACATAAAGTTGGCTCTGGGAGCCGAGGCCGATGGAACGCCACAGAAACACGGCGTTCGCTGTGAGGCGCATAGGTCCTGCTGCATGCCATGCCAAGAATTCGTAGAGGTGGAGTAGGGATACAGCTCCACAAATTCTTAACATGTTACTGGATAGTCTCCGTCCTCATCAAGTCCCCAGTCACAATGTCGTGGGTCTGCTACTGCCGGTACTCGAGCTCCGGCCCTCGAGAACATTGTAAGTCTACCGCGAAGGGTAACAATTGGAAGGGGAAAGAGGCTCGGCGAATGTTTGTTTCTTTTCCATCTACTATCTAAAAATTGAACATTTTCAGATTGTGGTGTTCTGGGTTGCGACACCGTGCGATTTTGGAAATTAATAAATATAAAAAAGATAAAGTTAGCCCCGTAACAGGTCGTGGAGGCCGATAGGGTTTGGCCCTGAGGTCAGCTCAGCCTATAACAGAAATTAGTATCAGAAAATGAATAAAACGTTTCGAAAGAAGCTGGTGCTTCTGTCTGCAGGCCGCGGACAAGGTACTTTCTTCTCACTCATTTTGGTCCTGTGTAATCACATCTCTTGCCACCGCACCTGTAATTTCGCCACATCCCCACCACAAATCCTCCAACCCTGAAGATGGAAGTGAAGGCCTCACTCTGGAGCAAATTTGAAAGGCATGGTCAACGCGGAATTTGTTTCGGACCATTCTGAATGGGAATTCAGTGAGACACATATCGATCCTAACGTCTCCAGTGTCGATACACCATATCGATTAATGTCCCAACAGCGGCATTCAGGCAGTAGAGACGGTTCCGTATTTGAATCCGAACCCGAGGCCACGGAAATGCGAAGCAGGAGAGCATAGCACAGATCTGATTCTTATGGCTGCTCGTCTTGCTGCTGGCGATTGAAGATGGAGTCAGCGATTTCCTCCGAAACCTCTACCGGACTGCATAGCGTCAAGTCGACATCTTCCTAACTACTGCTGTGAGATGTAGTTCATACATTGTCACGTGACGACCAAAGGGCTTAAAAAGCTTAACATTTTTTTTGGAGGGGGGGGTAAAACTCTTCCAGTGCGCGTGATAATTATTTTTTTATTGCTAGCGGGGTGGGAGTAAGTCCCTTCTACTGCGGCCACTTCTGGCCTATTGTACCAGCCCCAGATGATAGGTGAGGGTGATTGTGGAGCAATTGGTGGAATGAAGATTGGCAGGGGAAACCGAAGTACTCGGAGAAAACCTGCCCCAGCGCCACTTTGTCCACCACAAATCCCACTTGACCAGACCCCGGAATCGAACCTGGGCCGCCGCGATGGGAAGCCAGCGACTAACAGCTTGAGCTGTGGCAAGATTGGCAGGGGAAACCGAAGTACTCGGAGAAAACCTGCCCCAGCGCCACTTTGTCCACCACAAATCCCACTTGACCAGACCCCGGAATCGAACCTGGGCCGCCGCGATGGGAAGCCAGCGACTAACACCTTGAGCTGTGGCGCAGCCAAGTGCTTGTGATAAACAAAGCTTCTTGAAATGAAGACGTATCAGCCCGTGGCTTGGGTTCACACAGATCGAGGTGAAGTCAGCATTGAAAAGGCTGCTTGGAATGTCACTCTGAGACAAAGGGACGTGTCAACACGGGGGCCGCGAGGCCGTGGATAAAGAAAAAAGGATATACACAAAATGTTTGTACCAGAAATCGAATGCACTTAGAAAGAAATATTCCCATATCCCAAACACTATAGATAGAGCAGTGAAACCTGCGTGGTACGGCTTGTACGTGCTTCCCCCATTCCCCGGAAATACACTTCTGGCGGCGTCCTTGTGCGTCGGCTCAGAACGGTTCAGAAACGCTACTTGCTGTTTTAAAGCAATAGAGCTGAGCCCTTCTCGAGAAGCTGCCACTTTTGCAGCTACTCAAGAATTTCCCAGCATTTTATGGAACCCCGAAGGTTCATTACCGTGTTCACAAGAGCCCTCCACTTGTCCCTATCCTGAGCCAGGTCCATCCAGTCCATACCATCGTATCCTATCTTTTTTAAGATCAATTTTAATATTATCCACCCACTTACGTCTTTGTCTTCTTAGTGGTTTCTTTCCTTATGGCTTTCCCACCCATATTGTATATTGCCCTGTCCACCTCATCTCTCTTCGGTCCAAATATTCTCCTCAACACCCTGTTCTCAGAAGTAGTGTACATCTTGCGCATAATGTGGAAAGGGTTGAAAGAAATCTCAATGGAAATCATTGTAATTAATTTACGCAATAAAATGGTTCTGAACCGTTTAGCTAGAACACGGTGACGTGTGACAAAGTAGCTACGGAAATGCGGAAATTCGTCCAGCGTCCTGCAACTAATTTCGGAGTGGCTCTCGCACACCCGCATGCGTGGATCTGCGTGAGATTCGCGCTGATGAGTCTGCAGTTCGACGCCGTTTACTTTGGTAATAGGCACCAATGTTGTAGAGGAACCCGCTGCTTTAACCTTCACGGCAGAATAAGTGTATTGTGAGATGTAGTGGATGCGTACCGACGTTTCGGAGGAGGAGCTAGCAACTTGGCGGTGTCGCGGCCTCAAGAGCCGACAGTGCAGTCTGCACATCTGAACACCACACAGGCCTGTAAGCATTTTGCAGGACATTACACAGGCCGGCTATATCTTGTGGGCAAGTGGAACCGGTTCTGGGCTCTGCTGGGTTCATTCACACTGCTACAGTAAAGCAAATTGTGGTTCTCGAACCATCTCTTTCGTCCTTCAACTGAAGGAAGACAGTCTTGTCACCACAGTTACAGCTGTGAATATCAGTATCCTGCAATGTGACGCCATACGGTCTGCTGCAAACGTTTCGGAAGAACTTGCTGCGTCCATCTTCAGGAATAGTACATTCAGCGAAGCGTGGAAAGAAATGATACGGATATATGGAGAAGGGGGAACGGGGGGGCTGAAGTCTATGTTACACTTTTGATTCGGCTTCATAGATCTTTCTTGCTTTCCTCTGTGACACTTGTGCCCCATGTTCCCTTTACAACCAACAAAATCTGAAACTTCCTTGTGTACCGTTCTCAAATGTTTGTAAATTTCATAATTTGAAATCATGGTTTTATAAAGTGCTGCGCGATAAATGTGAAGACTTGCATCATGCGGACGTTTCGGAGGAATGTAGTCACTCTGCATCAAGCAAGACAACTTTCCCTCGCTTATCATACGACCTCGTCGGTCTTTTATTGCTAGTGTGGCGGGACTAAGTCCCTTGTACTGCGACCACTTCTGGCCTATTGTATCAGCCACAGATGATAGGTGAGTGTGATTGTGGAGCAATTGGTGGAATGAAGATTGGCAGGGGAAACTGAAGTACTCAGAGAAAACCTGCCCCAGCGCCACTTTGTCCACCACAAATCCCACTTGACGAGACCCGGGGATCGAACCCGGGCCGCCGCGGCGGGAAGCCAACGACTAACCGCTTGAGCTATGGCGCGGCTCACCCTGTCGTTTGATAAACTATATGGCGCCCAACAGTAAGGTGTTTGGCGATTAATTTGAAAGGAATTTTGGAAGCAAGCTTTCGTTACCCAACCGAGGAGCTATCCTAAAATTTGCCCGAGCGGACTGAGTGGAACCGGGAAAACCATCAGTCCTGACAGGTTCGAACCCAGCACTTTCTAATACGGTTCTACACCAACCTGCGCGGAAAGGCAGGGACGTGTCTGCCCTATGAAAGAGACGTTTCGCCGTGCTATCGCGGCAACTTCTCCAACACGTCAGAGGCGCGGGTTGCCACACAAGCAGGCGTGAAAGCAGTTCTGTGTTATCAGTCGTGGATATTCTGGAGCTGGCAGCCATTCAGAGCGCTCCGCCATTTTGCCTCCAGTCGGAACACTGTGATTTTCCTGCTGTTTCATACAAAGTAAAGTGCCCCCTTTTTAAGCAAACACCACGCCATGAAGTATGTGGAAGTGGAGGTATTGTTCCATGCACTATTAACCGCCCAAGCCCCTTTATCCCCGGCGAAACAGTCCTCATACTTGGACGAGGTGGTGAAGAAGGGAACCTATATCCTGTCGGAAATCGAACCTCGATTCTCCGGTCTACAAGCCCTAACTTCGTCCAGGCACGTGGCTTTGCAGTGGGATGTCCGCTGCAAGGGCATCAGACAGGCTGAGTACATTGGAACTGTGAGGAGTCTCATCAGCAGAAATCATCGCCCAAGATGTTCTGAACATGCAGCATGCATGGGGTGTACAAGGGAGTGCCGCAGATACGAGGATGAGCAACTATTCGCCCACTCAGGGACACTCAGTTCTTCAGGGATTCCGTTTCGTGTAGTTATGGACGTATGTGAAGTACTATACAATGTGAGTTGCCTGCAGTGTCCTGCAGTAATGCCGCTTAGTCCTGTAGATATGTAGCAAGGTGCCCGAGTACCTGTCGCCTCCATCTTCAGGGTAGAAGAGTGCCTGTACAATTCAAAGACCGTTCGGCTGGATGACCTTTGCATAAGCGGGAAACCTATAAATTCATTGCATGCAAGATGTCAGATGGCCGACCTGGTGCTCTGTGCTCTGGGGCCGACTGCAGCCGTCAGCAGAATGACAGAGCAGGACGCATGAAGACACGTCACTATGCTGAGGGTGTTCCAACAACTTAGAGAAGAAATTATCAGCTCATTAATAGAAGTGGCACAGCAAACCCTCGCTAATCCGGAGTAACTGGTGGGGAGGCCATCCGGATTAGTGAAGCAAAAGTAGCCCTAAAACACCGAACAAAAAGTTACAACACAAATAAATGGAAAATTTAATGATATAAGCAGTACTGATGAAAATAAATAACAAAATATCACAGTAAAGCCTTTATTTAAGGACTATAAGAACAGAATACATTTATGCATCTATAAAATACTCAGAAGTTGTACTTGTTTCTGAACGTAACAATGCATGTTTGAAGAAACCGTCAAGTTTTGTCTGACCAGACAAGTGACTCATCTGCCTTCCTAAATGCCATGTGTTGTTACAAGTCTGTACTGAAGTGTGAGCAACGTTCTTCATGTTTCATGTTTTGATCCGGGTTTGCTGTAAGTATAGTCAGTTACCGCTGCTCCGCATGTACGCGCAGTTACGAGTAAATGTAGGTTGAGAGTGTGGGCTTCAGCCACCGATAAAGCGTTAGGGCATGCCTTTCATTAGAGGAAAGTTATGTACAGAGAAAATGTTCTACCGCGAGGAGTATTGCCCGAAGCCACATAACTAGGCGTGCGCATGTTCATTTCGGGGAGCGAAGCTCATCCGTCCTATGCTATGAGATGCGTTCCGCTTCTGTGCAGTGGCTGAAATAACCTCTGTTTACAGTGCGCCAGTGCTGCTCCCCCACGGACGGTCCACGAGTCCCGGAGAAGTCATTACCACGTAACTGCCATCGCCTGTCGCAGAGCTGGGTTTCCCCTATATTCAAACTTGCGATCTTGCCACGTAATGTGTCCTCTGACCTTCGCTGCCGATAAGGAACCAAAAGCTCAGTTGACGTAGGAAACGTACAAACGTAGGACGTACAAACCCGTTTAGGTCACACCCGACTGATTGATTAGTTACACATCTCAAATTTCCCCGAAGATGAGATGGAAATGAAGACAGTAACAACTTCTCCCCCCCCCCCAATACAGTCCCCCGCACATAGGAAGCATGTAAAAGCACATGTCATGTGACCTACTTTCTGCTGCGTGCATCTGTAGACACACAGATCTATTGTTGTCTTTGTTTTTTTGGAGGAACTTATTTCTTAAGAACGGATTATATTAAGTTTGTGTAACGTAACCTCAAAGATTTGCCCCGTCGCCATGTTTGTAATTGTTGACACAAACAACACTTCATACATAATGTAGAGATATGTTCGTGGTCCACCCCCGTTCCAAATTCCGCTTGTCTATGCAGAGCCTGAAACATTTTTTATGTTACGTCATCATCAGATAGTGAGTGAGGTCATTTTATCATCATTAGAAAGCGACAAGGTTGCGGGGATCCAGATCACCACACTGGATATCACTGCGAACTCATGCCGTCAGACTGCCTGCTCTCGGCAGTTCTTCAGAAGTCACCATCTCGTTATTTTGCATGTTACACGAAAAGTTCCCTCAACAAAATTTGCATTACGATCTAGTGCCCAACATCATATTAGGGCCCTAAATTAGGTGTTTCTAGGTCGCTGCCACAATATACCGTATTTACGCATGTATAGGCCGCGTGCGTGTATAGGCCGCAGCACAATTTTCAGACAGAAATTATAGAAAAAATAATTTTCTTGGAATATTATTTCAGGAGTAGAACATCCTGTATTACTAATTATGAATATAATTTTTTAAATGAAGTGTGATTTCGAATATTTCGAATATAAGCCGCACCCCAGTTTTCCTCTTGAATTTTTGGCAAAAAATGTGCGGCCTATACATGCGTGAATACGGTATATTCGCGCTCCCGCCATGTTGATTTAACTAACAAAGAAACAAAGCACGACGCTGAGTTTGTCCCCAGTGGCACAAGCTTCATGGCACGGTTCACCAAAATCTTCAGCTGCTTCAGAAGTGGCACGTAGACAGTGAGATTTATGCTCTCGATCAAATGACGATGTTTACAACAGTTTCTAGTTAAAATTTCTGCTGCTCTGTGATGATACAGACTCTTCGTTTCATATCCTTCCCAATTCGCCGTTTAAATCACCAATATATACTGTGACATGTTGACCCCTACCTCCCCAGCTGCACGTAGCGGTAACGTAGCGCTCGCGTAATAGGCAAGTCATCACCCCGCAACTCTCCCCACGGTGACGTCACGAGCGGAGCCGACGTGAGTCGAGCGGAGCCGAAGCTAGCCGAGTCCCCGCAACCTTGAAGCTATGCAAAGCGAGTCAACAGCGGTGACGTCACCAAGGGGTAACAGCGTCCTAGGCTATACGCCACGTCGCACTAGCAACAGCGAACGGAATGAAAGCCGGCTGAGGAGCAAGCGAGAGTCAGTGTGTTATCAACAGTGCTCAAGGTAGCAGCCTGCGAGTGTGCGATACCTAAGAAGTCAGGGAGCGGAAGACTTATTGTGTGCTTTCGAGACTTAGTGAGGGCTGTAGTACAGTTATACTTGGAGTGTGTAATTCCGGGAGATTTGTATAGCTCCCGAGTTATTAGTACGTGAAGATTTTGTTGTAGGGTTTGTAAACTGTGGAAACCCGTACCATTGTGATAATTAATTGTAGCCGTTTCTTGTAGATTGTTGAATAAACCAATTAACGATCTCTACGGCGTATTCTGTAACGAAACACGTTACAATACATATATCGTAACGTGTCGGCTGTCACGTGACACGAATAAATTGCGTGGGTCTTCGGATAGGAACGAGACCTTTTATTGGACGCTTATTTGTACACGCGCTGGTACAGTTATTCAGTTGCACTGTTAGCACACTCTGGAACTCTTCTGTCTCACTAGAGTCGAGTCCAAAACTCAGAATCTCTTCAGTGATTTCACTCGGAATCTCTTGTGATACTGTGATCTGAACTCTCGCTGGAGCTACACTCTCCTATATATCCAGCGTTCGGAGGCGATAAGGAACACCTTATCGAAGGGTTAATTTCTTCCGTTGCTTAGGAAATGCTAGCCTCACTCGATTCAGAACATCCTGTAGAAGTGTTTGGTTTCATCCGTTGTTACGGATATTCCTACGCAACGGTCTGTTGGTATTCAATTCGTCGCTGTGGGACCTCAATCATTTCCATGTATTCGTTGTCGCTGAAGTATGCGTTCCCACTTTAGCCATTGCGCAGCGATGGACGTCATATAGGACGTCACATATATATACAACACATTCAGCTTGGAGAATGATGTTTGGAATTCAGTCCCCACGTCGGAGTGAGCACAAAGTCGAACCGTTCAATGCTCTGCAGGGAACCAGTCACTCTTTATTCAGAGCCGCGCATAAATAGACTCTGTGAGCAAAACGGAGAGACTTTTTTTATTGCTAGTGGAATGGGACTAAGTCTCTTGCACTGCGGCCACTTCTGGCCTATTGTACCAGACCCAGATGATAGGCAAGGGTGATTGTGGAGCAATTGGTGGAATGAAGATTGGCAGGGGAAACCGAAGTACTCGGAGAAAACCTGCCCCAGCGCCACTTTGTCCACCACAAATTCCACTTGACCAGACCGGGGGATCGAACCCGGGCCGCCGCGGTGGGAAGCCAGCGACTAACCGCTTGAGCTATGGCGCGGCCCTGTACATAGAGTAACCACTGTGCTCTAGAGGGTTACATTACGTAAACATCTTNTCTACCCTGAAGATGGGGGCGATACGTCCCTCCGAAACGTCGGTTAACACCACATATACACGGTGCCAAATCCCAGAAGACTGCTTTCTTCATCTTCAATGTATTTTCTGGTTTTGAATGTGATTTATGCTTGTCTCGTGCAATACGCTTTGGCCAGTCAAAGTCGAACGTTCCGAAGAAAGTGTTACGTCTGTCTGAGTCAAAAAATTGAGGTCAGTGGGATCAGAGTGCCAGCCAGATGACCCGTCTTGGTCTAAAATAAATGTAATAATAACGTAACGGTGTAGGGATTTGGAGCGTTGGCACCGCTGCCAACTCGGGTTCAGTTTGGGACTTAGGACGGCGCTAGCGACTGCAGACGCCTGGGGCCTCTAGGCGTCTCGAAAGTTCACATAGCCACAGCTAAATGTAACGTGTACTAGAAATTCATAATTTGTTACGTAAGCTTTCGTACTGTTAACTTCCCCTACTTTCTCCCGTGTTCCTTCACAGTCCTACATCTTATCGAATGATACGTCGAGGCCAATGTTTTACGCCATCTCCCACGAATAATATGCGAAAATAACCACTCGCAAACAATCTCCTTTGTATAGTACACTGTGCTTCATATATTCACATCACAGCAGGGGTGGCCCGCGTGTAAGCACTGCGGAACTGCACACCCCCAATTTCCACATGATATTATCGATAACATTTATATAATGAGTCATTTTTTCTTTAATTTTTTCTTTATACTTGTACAATACAATATATAATCCTTAAGCTTAATGTCAGTAGCCAAATCTTTGTATGGAATTGTGCACTTCTGGAGCAGCACCCCCACTAATTTTAGCTACGAGCCGCCACTGCATCACAGTATTATCAGTACTCACGGAATAGACACGATACACTGAAGCAAAGTACTTCTCATGACGTACTACATAACTTACGTCCATGCAACGTCTTAACGCCCGACAACTCGTTGCTGTGGTAACCTGAAATTGCGCACTGACTGTGATAAATCTCGCATTTACAAAATTGTTTCGAACGTAGCTGCTGTAAGGGTGCAGGCATATGTCAACATACAACGTCGAGAATTCGTTTGCCCTGAGATACATAGCAGAATTTGTGAGATTTGAGGTTCTTGCGTCGGTGAGCGGCGTCTGGGCTGTGATTCCGTGCCGTCGTTATCGACGTTTAGGAGGAGCTTGCCGCCTCCATGTGCAGGACAGACCACGTGTTACGCATAACCGCTTAGAGAGCAGAGGAACGGGTCGCTGAGGGATCGAATAGGAGTAAGGAGAACAGTGTAAAGGATATTGGTCCTTATTAGGACCGCATTCCGACCGAAAAGTGACAGGGAGAACCAGGGGGAGGCAGTGTAAAGGATATTGGTCCTTATTAGGACCGCATTCCGACCGAAAAGTGACAGGGAGAACCAGGGGGAGGCAGTGTAAAGGATATTGGTCCTTATTAGGGCCGCATTCCGAGCGAAAAGTGACAGGGAGAAGCAGAGGGAGGCAGTGTAAAGGATATTGGTCCTTATTAGGGCCGCATTCCGAGCGAAAAGTGACGGGGAGAAGCAGGGGGGAGCAGTGTAGAGGATATTGGTCCTTATTAGGGCCGCATTCCGAGCGAAAAGTGACGGGGAGAAGCAGGGGGGAGCAGTGTAGAGGATATTGGTCCTTATTAGGGCCGCATTCCGAGCGAAAAGTGAGAGGGAGAAGCAAGGGGAGGCAGGAGAGTTGGGATTTGCGATTCAAATGTTTACCAATTTGCATAAGGAGTAAAACTTTTCCCTGCGCTTAAATAAGAACCACGCCATGAAGCCGCATGGGAGAGTGGAGATGTAGCTCCACGCATTCCTAACCTCGACTTCATATCCCAGCCGCTACTGAAAGAGCCTCGAGTACCAATCGAATAGGAGGTTTTGTGGGTCCCGGGGCCGATCTGGACGCTATGGAAAAGATGAATGTTCCTTGTCCCTGATGAAAATTGAAACCCGTTTCCTCGGTCGTCCAGCCCACACCCTAGTCACTGTAATGACTGAGCTGTCGCGGTTCCCTCCCGCTAGTTGCGTGCATGAAATGAGTCAGCTCTCACACGATCCGAGAATCGAACCACTGCTTCATTGAGCTCTCCAGGCGGCGCTGCGGCGACAGCGATAGATGGCACCACTTACCGGTGGGCTCTCACGGTTCTTATCACCCCCAGTTCGTTCCTATTTTGATGCAGGCAAATTCAGCCCACATCCTCCCTTGGGTTTTCAAGGCAGATCATATAGACAGGTGATCTTCGCTTCCAAGGGCTCAGCACAGTCCACACGCCGCGGTCCGTGTTAACCAAAATCACCCTCTGCTTCAATGACCCGGCTGGCCTGCTGTGCCGGACGCGTCAGACCCATCGTGCAGATATGTGCGTCACTCAATATGACGACGCTGTGACGTGGGAAATGATAAACGTTTCGGAGGAACCTGCTGGGTCCAGCCTCAGGATCTAAAAGAGGCTTCTTTCCGGGAATCGAGCTCCTATTCTTTGGTCGTCCAGTCTGTAGCCTGGTCCCTGTACTAACTGAGGTTTCCCTTGTGACCCTAACTTAGCGCCTGCGCGTAGCATATAGACCACAGGTTTTGGTCACATCACGTGGATGTGATGAGACTGAGACCGCTTGGGCCCATTGCAGTAGCCCCGGATGATTGACAAGTAAGGAGCAGACGGTGGAACGAGAATTGTCAGGGGAAACGGAAGCGCTCGTGGAATACCTGCCCCATTATCACTTCGTCCGCCAAAATCCCGCATGGTCTGACGTGACATTGAACCCAGGTCGCCTTGGTGGGAAGCTGACGAATACTCGCCTGAGCTTTGGCACGCCCGAAATGTGCAGCGCGTCCGTCACATTTTTGTCCGAAGTCGAAGTACCGAAACGTGCGAATGAAGTCAGACATGTGATTGCCGGGCAAGTGGGCACCGCTGACGTCACTGTCGGTCAGTGCTATTTCGAGGCGGACAGAACTGAGATCTGATAAGACGGGTCACTACATCGTGGGACGGACCCTGGTATTTTCTGCCTTGAACACAAACGCAACGTCTAAATAATATTTCGATGTCTGCAACTTCAGGGTAAGCAGAAGATGCTGGGGGTGGGGTGAAAACATGTCTGCCTTCGTGTTTCTGCCGCCGGTCTAGCACCTTTCAGTAAGAAGGTGGAAGGAGAAGCGAAACAGCTGGTCCCTGATTTCAGCATCTTCCGAGTGTAGCAAGATTTTGGATGTGCCATGTCTGAGTGCCCTTCCTAGCCTCTCCTCTCTGCTCCCCCCACCAGCGTAGCGCGGTCAGTGATCCCGGCCTGTTGCTGCGAGGCGGACAGCTTAACTCTACCTGGCGCTGTGCAGAGCTCCGGCTGCGTGCTACATGCGGTAACCACACCAAGAAATTACAATCTAGATCTTGCCTCTCCACTAACCCTCAGTATTTCGCATTTCTCAGTCTTTCTATGTTCGTGTGCGTGTCTACGGGAACAGAAGTGCTCATCTTCCGGCGAACTGCGAGTGTAAGGGAACGGGACATTAGTAGACTCCCGTTTGTTTCTTTTCGTAAAAAATGCACAGGAATGTAAACAGGTGCCACGGATGAATCTGCAAGTGACAGTGTGAAGTGCAGTTCTTGTTTCCGAGACCAGCCTCAGGAGAATGTTTATACTGAAGGCGGTAACATCACAGTGCAACCTGTGGACATCGATATATCGTGGAATCGAACCCCCAGCATTGCGAGTTCAGTTCTGTTACTGCGGAAAGAGAATCTGTTTATTCAAAGCGCCGCGCGGAGCAGAGAAGCTGGCCTGCTGCAAGGTACGAGCGATCCAAGGTCAATGACACGAAAAAACCTCTTCGGCTAATTCCAATCTGCGCCTACTCTGTGTGCGAAAAGAACCACGGGCTTGTGTATACTGGCTTGGCTTTTTGATTATTTTCTCCATTGATACTGCTAGTGCCAGCCTTGAGTGTGGAGAGTACGTTGCTAGGTAACGTAAGGCAACAGTCGCGAATGATATGGACACAAATACGTTTTCCTCGAGACCAGAAAGAAAGTAGGAATCCGTTTAGGGCATGTTGTGAGTGCGGGACATCACCGGTGATAGTGCAGTTCACCCACCTGAGAGAATTTTATAGAAAACTGGTGTACAGATTAAAAAAAATGTGTAAAAGGGGCGCGTTTCGTTTATTGGGGTGTGAGTGGTGACAGCTGTGCACCGAAACACACGTGGTACGCAAGTGGCAGTGAATGGCTCATAAAGATCTCCACAGCCACCAGCGAGAGAACTTGATGACCCGTCACCGTCCGGCAAGAAGACGCTCCTGTGTTGGCCTGGTGAAGAAGTGTCGGGTGACAAGACACGACGCTTACCGCTGGATAATGAAAGTAAAATGGTGCCGGGAATCTTTAACTAGTGATTAGCTTGAAAGTGGGAAATGGGGTAGATGATGTATGATGCGTATAGGGTAGTATCCACCGCGGACGGAGCTTGTGTCGAAGGATTGTTTCAGTTGTCTTCTGGACAGTAGCCAGAGACTATGGACGTTTTTAAAATCGACCAGTCGCTCAGCGCGAATGTGGGCAATGCACCTCCCCCGGAAAAGCTGACGGCGGACGTCTCCTTCGACGCGGGCTCAGAGTTCAATTTGAGTTTCTTCGATCCACCTGAAGACAGCAACACCCAGGGATTCAGTGACCCTGGATCAGTGGGTTCCACCTCTGCACCCTCGCCGCCCCCGCAACTACACCCCGCTACTTTGCCGCAGGTGATCACCGCCCCCAGCGCGATACTGCTGCAACCCCTGCCTGGAGCAACTACTGGTGCCGCCTCCAGCCTTTCCATCAAGCAAGGTGCGTCTACTACTGTTTAGTTGGTTGCCCATCTGGTGCTCTGTTGAGACTGACAAACCTTGACCGACAATGCGGCATGTCCCAGAAGACAGTGACATTTGTAGTCACCGCTGTCAGAGAACCTCAGTTCCGTCATTTGAATGTTAACAACGAATTTCGGACCCATGGGTTGAACTCGGTTGCTGACAGTGGCGTATTGGTTTGGTCTGAAAGCATGATAACTTGGAAGACCTAGGCGCAGATGGGAGGATAACTTTAAAATGGATCTTAAAGATATAGGAGGGGAAATTGGAGTGGATTCATGTGGCTCAGGATTCGGACCAGTGGCGGGCTGTTGTGAACACGGTACCATAATACGCTGGGAAGTAGCTGAGTAAATACTAGCTTCTCAAGAGCCTGGATGGGTGGGGTGAGGCTGAGTCCACTTGGTACGCCGGCCACAATCAGGCCTACTGTACCACCCCGGATTAGAGATCCCTCTGGAATTTTCTGAGGAGTGGAATCGTATTAGCTGTGTCGCCATGTAGTCCGATAGTAATTCACTGATGTTTCGGATGGAAGCACTGCCTCCATCTTCAGGGTCTAATAGAAAACCAGAAAGGGGGTTCCGCCTTGCTTCTTATTAGTTTCCCGCTTGCTTCAGTCTCTGACCTTGAAAATGGAGGCAGTACGTTCTTTCGAAACATCTGTGACGTTCAACGGGACTACGCGACGTTTGATCCCAGAGGACGGTACTGTTCTTACTCGTAGACACAGCGGTGAGAGTTTCCAACCCAAAGTAATGCGTCACAGCGCACCTGGAGCTTCACCGTGTCTTGGCTACATGCCCTCCTGTGATCGGGTTACCGGCCAACTTCACCGAAGCTTTCGTAGTATTCCTCAGCCCCTCGCTAACGACAAGTGGCGATGTGGTGCCGGGCGCGTCGGGCGATACGCCGCTGTAGCGATCAGACGCTCAGAGACGAGCAGGACTTGCATGTGTTAATCGTGCGGGGAAACAAGCTTCGAGGGTTCAATGACACGTGGTTCGGCAGCCTTCCTGGTTTCTGAATGCAGGCGAAAGCGACGGGCTTCTGAGACCTTGCACTTCTAGTTCTGCAAACCGCTTGATGAACTGTGTCGTCATACGCTGTTAAACGACACTGCATCATTTCAGTGCTGAGCTTCTCAGAAGATTGCTCTCCTCTTCGTCGAGACGCAGTGAAGTCTGCCAAATACTTATCAGCATTTCGGAAGAGCCTACTGCTTACATCTTCAGGGCAAAACGGGAAATTAGTCAGTGATATATAGAAGAGAGAGAAAGCTATTTCTGTGCCACGCAGATGTAGATCCAAATACAAGATAGGAGTGGTCAGCTTGACGTCCCGGCCGCTTTACCTCCAGAACACTTTGGCTGGGTGGGCTCCAGTATTTGTCCATACCCATCTCTGCCCCAGTCGGGAATCGAACTTTAATACCGCTGCCGTCCAGCACGTAGCCTACACCAACTGCTTTCTTGCCTCAAATCAGCGTCCCGTTGGTTCTGCAAAGCGAATGCAGTAGTGCACCTGGCTTATGTCCCCATAAACCAGTTTTGCATGCGTTTCGTGCACATTGGATCTGCTCGTGACTTCTGAAACGTCCGGCCCCAATAGTAGATAAGCGTGGGGCGTGGCGTCGTGTAAATGAGGGAAGAGCTGCCCCCCCCCCCTGCTTAATTAAGCACCACGCCATAAAGGCGAATGGGGGGAGGGGGAATGTCGACATATTTTTCACGCTTCCTTACCCTCGAAACCGAATGGAACTGAGGGGTCAGCTTCACGTGCCGGCCGCTTAACTCCGCAGAAATAACCCCCGGTTCCCCTCGGACAGACGGCCCAGTGAGCCCCAGAGCCGGTCTGGACGCTGTACATAAGAAACAAACAGCTCACACTTGCTGGGAATCGAGCCCCTATTCCTCGGCTATAGAACCCGCTGCATAGTCTGATAGTTACCAGTATTTCGGAGATATCCTGGCAGATACGAGCAGAGAGCCACGTAAAATGGGTGGAGCGTAACAGGTGCATAGGAGGGCGATGCGTCAGCCGGACATTAGGAAAGAAGAGCTGATGCTAGACCTGAAAGAAGATGGTCATATCAGCAGTGATACTCGGAACACCTAGACCTTGATATTAGAGAAGAAGCTGTATCAGCTTCTGTACAGTGCGGACTGATGAATGAACAGGGATCAGCCTCAGAGAGGAGACGTTGAGAGCAGTTGTGCCTCCGCCCCTTTTCCACCGTCACTGTCGTGGCTCGCTTCGCGCCGCGGCTGTGTCGCCGGTCAGCACGGCGATGTCTGATCTACTGAAGAGGGCGGTTCCAAATAAGCTCAAGCAGAACTATTAAAGGCGTGTCCACATTACTCGTGCTCGTCGGGAGACTCGTCTGGCTTTTACTTGTGCTCGTAAATCTTCGTCCACACTACTTAAGTTGCTCGCCAGGCCTCGGCGCGTGAGGATCCGTATATTTACTCGTAGTGTATATAGGCTGTAGTCGTATTTTAATTTATTGGCTATAGTTTTTAAATTTAAAATTTGCTTGTCTCGTGACTTGTTATATCGTCCAAATTACTCGCGAGTATAGCGAGTCACACGAGCACGAGTAATGTGGACGCGCCTTTAGAATACGAAGGCCTCTACATTATATACGTAGATATCGTAATGGCTTCTAAGGAACGCTTATTTATTTTATTATAATTATTATTATCGTGTAATCTTGATGACTTACCCCACGATTAATCCGGTTTACCGAGGGTTTGCTGTACACTGTGAGGGCACATCACAGGCTGGCCAGGCAATGTCATGCAATGAACATTCCATGTGTTTAACGCGATTTGCTTTCCCACCGTAGGTCCAGCCTACCCACAGTTCTTCGCAACGGAAAATCGAAGGAACGCGGTATCTGACTTCGTCATGTTGGTCCGCAAGTGGAAACGCGAGAACAGCTGGACGGATTTTCTTTAAACTTGAGCCTGCGGAGTGTTACTAAGAAATTTTTACTAAAATCAGACACGAGTAAGGGACACTTATACGTGCAGTCCTAAATCCCTAAATGTTCATCGGAAGGGCAGTAATACAGAAATACCGAGCACTCACGCTAGCGCCGCATGTGGCCCGCGAGGCGCAGGTTACTGACCCCTTGGCTAATGTATTCGTGTTGAGACCGTGTGGTGGCACTTCCTGCTGTAGCGTGTGGCTGCAATTAGCGCCAATTTGAGAAGCATCCTTACAAGACTGAGTTGACACGCATATTGGGCTATCATCTCGCTTGCCAGTCAACGACCGAGAGCAATATGTAAACACCTGCATTGGACTGCTTGCAGCTCGTCCACATTTGCGTTCCCTCTGCCCGCCGCTACGTCTTGCTTATTCTCCTTGCTGAAGGAACTGAATAGGCCTGTCAGAGCACCACCGTGTGTGCGTGTGTGCGTGCTTGCGCGCGCCATGCCAAAATCTGAATGAGTTGGCTGATTTCAGGGAGGTGAACCCAACGACATATTTCTTATAATTGGTATTAAAAACATGGTGGACGCGCGAAGTAGTAAGGTGGGATCGACACTTGGCGCTACTCAGTCCAGCGTTCTGAAATGATGCATGGGGCCACACGAGCGCACAAAATGCGTCCGTTGTAACGGACGTCGTGACGTCCTTTGTAGAAATAAATAAGAGAGGCGAATGCTACGCTTTGGTCTGGCTCTGTTGCAGACAAAAAACTACGCACCGCATTCTACAACTGTGTTGTGACCTCAGCAACGTCCGTCATAGAATACGTTCGTCGCAACGGACGTACTTCGTGCGCTCGTATGGCCCCATCCTAAGAGCGCCTCGGTAAACACGCAAGAAGAACATAATGACACAGTACGACATTTGAATTTGGGTTTCATTTCGAGAGCGGTATCTAATGGACGGTCCTAGCTAGGAGTACAGAATGTTGTGTGAAGACTGAATATTTCTATAAACTGTGTGGAGGCTTCCCAAGAAGGGCTCAGCTCCATGGAGTGAGTTAGGGCAGGTTGGTGTAGCGGTAACGCTCGTAAAGTTTTATTCTATGAATGCTCGTTTCGCATTTCGGCCGCGATACTTTCTATTCTGACTGAAGTTGCTGTGGTTTTCCTCAGTCCTTCCACGCAAATGCCGATGTAGTCCTCCTATTATGCCACGTTCGCTTCCTTCCAATTCCTTTCCAGTTCATCATGTACAGCGTTGCCAGTCCGTCAGATAGCTCACAAAAGCACATTTTGAGACATGGCGACGCTGCGAAATGTTTTTTTTTATTTAACTCCAATAATTATACAATCTATCCATTAAATGTGGATAATAAGTACAGCGAAATGTTTAGATTACGTTCTACATATTGTGACATGTTAATCTCCTGCTAGGCAACGATCGCGAAAGAAGCAACTATATCGGAGACGTTGCTAAGTAGCGGCCCCGCAAATAAGCACATTTCCATCGCAGCGATTGCACTGCAACATAGGAATGGTGTTTTCTACGCGGTCCGTGCTGCGATTTTATAAGCAGGACAAGTCAGATAGCGAGTGACTTGGTTGCTGAGTGGGTGATTAGTTAATTTCTGAGCTATTGCTGTTAGAGGCTGGTAACTGAGGACGAGGTTAGTTCGGGAACCCAGAGGAAGCGGAAAGTCCGCCCTTGAAATCCGCTACCAAGCAACGGCTAGTGAAGACTGTAACGGACTGAGAAGCTAGTGTGTCCTGTAGTGATTTGTGAAGTGTTCAGAACGGTGAGAATACAGTCCTTACTTGCATTTACGAGTTTCAAGAATTCAGTAAATCCAATTACCAATCCAAACCCCGTCTGTAGTCACTAAAATTGTGGCAATATTTTATATAGACGAAATAATATGCACACGCAGTGTTCCCAAATTCCCGACAGATAGTAATATTCGGAATTCGGGAACAAGAAATCGGAATTCCCGAAACCATAAATGATTCCGAAATTTTTCATAATATTCTGTTTACGTTTTTAAGAATATTGAGTGGCCATAATAATAAAAAACAGCAATCATTTTTCTGTGATAGGGTCACACTAAAAGTTTCGGAGGTCTCCTGTAAAAAACAATAGAATAATAAATCCATTGTTTATTATTATTATTAACCAATATATTGTGACACGATTATATAATTAATAAGTGTAAAAATGCTCTCAACCTGATATAGACATTTGGTAGTAGAACACATTGTAAGATGTGAATATTAACATAAATTCCAAATAAAAATCATTTTAAAATTGAAAGTTAGTACTACAAATATTTAATATTTGAAAGTGATTATTCTTAAAATTAAATTCTAAAACACACAAAGCACTAATTGTCGTATCCGATAGTCTTGGTGTTTGTTTCATGACGAATGTTCCAGGTGTAGAGAAATTTCTTTTTATTTTCCGTTGACGTTGGTAGCATTGTTAAGAGCGCTTCCAGATGCATCTTCAGGTTGAGCCTCAGGGTACGTGTTGCTTCGTCCTGGCTCATTTTCCTTCTTAACGACGAAAATACTTTGTCTGCTTGCCCAGATTTTGTGCTTGCCGCTGAAATCGATATTGCATTACTAATTCAGGCTGTATGTCAGTTTCTTGTTTCATGTGGGGCACTCCACAACTTTCACGTCTTCCGTGTCATCGAGCTCCGCTCTTCCTTTGGGCTTTAATTTTCGCGTCTTCCCGATATCTCGACTGATTTTGCTCGGGATTCGAGTTTCGAAAAGCATACAAATTTCTCGAGAAATGCCGGGAAAGTATTCCCGCGTGGGAACATGTGGTTGCGTCTGCCGAATGCGCACCGCACGTGTACACTCTCGTTTAATAACAAGTAGGTACTCATGGGTGACGCCAGGGCAAGGGGGCGCCCTAAAGGAAGGGGCAGATGCCTGGCTCACCTCCCACCGATCGGTGCCCATGGTGGTACTTATGGTAACCACTGTTCGCTCCGGAAGGTCAGAAGGCGAAGCCAGCGCCTTCTTCCCGTTCCTGTTGGACTCATAACCGCCACGATATTTTGTGTAACTCTCAGCTTCTCAAGAACTTCCCGCCAATTGTGGAACCTAAGGTTCATTACCTGGCTCACAAGAGCCCGCCACTGATTCCTATCTGATGGATATGGATCCAGTCCACACCTCTCCATGCTATTCTTTTGAGTTTCATTTTAATATTGTCTTTCCACCTGTAGCTTTTTCTTTCATGTGATCTCATTCCTTCACGTTTTTCAACCTTTTTTTTACACATTTCTGAGCCTAGATGCATGCTACATGTCCCGTTTATCTCGTCTTCCTTAATTTAATCACCTTAAAATTAGTGACGTAGGGTACAAATTACGTATCAACAATCTAAAACTTCTCTTGCGCTTAATTAAGTAACTAATCACTGCCCCGTAAAGAGCGTATGGGGGAGTGGACCCATACCTCCAGTCTTTCTGAACCGTCTGGACGGAGGCGGACACGGTTTCGCGCTCCGCCCACTTTCTCTCCGGAAAAGGACGCCGACATCCGTTGAAACAGGAAGCTGGACAACCCCTACAATAAGTTTGAAAGCGCGGCACGGGGAAAATTCCTGCTTTCGCCAGGAATCGAACCCTCTGCCGTCTAGTCACTTGAGATAACGGAGCTTAAGCGATTTCAGTTCAGCTGATGATCGCGTGGTATTGTCACAGGGTCACCTCGAATGCTGCGGGAGGCAGTAATATGCAATATGTATCGATGGCTAATCTATGTACGGACGTGACGTGTCTCCCCCCCCCTCCCCTGGCTTTGTGTTGAGTTTTGTGGGAAAACAGGTTTTTACCTTAGCAGCAAGGCTGGATGAAGCTGCCGCGCATAGCCTCTGGCGCGTTGATTCCAGGCAGGGCAGTGAACCTTGGTCATTGCAGCTTCCTAAAACACACCAGGCTTGATGACCGTCACTTTTCCACACGACTGGTTTGCAAACTGTGTTTCGCGAGCTCGGTGTTCGCTGTGTGCAGTTTGTCTGCAAACCAATTATCTGAATTGATACTGAATCGGACGCCCGTTCTCTTGGGAGCAGCTCCGCTTCCTGGTTAGTTTTTTTTTTTTGCTTTACTTACTCTTCGACCCTTCCGGCTCAGTACGTTCCTCCGAAACGTCCGTGAACTTCTGTCGGACTGCATGACCTCACACCCAAGAAGTTGGTATGAACCAACTTTTGAAGTGATTTCATTAATTTTGTCTTGCATGTAGTGGACTCGCAGTGCGGTTGCTCGGCTGAACCGGGTTCGCAACCCGCTGGCCGTAGTGTCAGGCGCGGAGGTCTCGTGCCTCCCTTCGGCTGTAGCACTAAGGAACAGCAACGTGTCAGCCAAATAGCGCCAAGAATATTACGGACTGAAGCAGCTTAAGTTGTAGCGCTGTATAGTTCGGAGACAGCCCGACGGTTCGAAGGATTATATCTCTTCCATCTTCAGGGTCGAATAATAAGCGAGACAAGAAACCAGCATTCTCCGTACTGCATGGCGTAATGTCACAAGACCCGCACGATAAGTCGATCACATGCCTGGGAATTTCTAGGAACATTTTGGGTAGGGGAAAGCATTACTTATGTCAGTTAATGAATTTGGTAGAATGAGATTATATGTATATAGCTTAATAATTAGCACCTGAACCCAGTTCTCGCGAAGTTTAGACTGCTTTTGAATATTTGAAGAAGATAGAAATGCCGAGCATTTGCCAGATTCAAACAGGGTGTGAAACATTGCGTTCTGAGATCCATAGACGCGTTAATTCTATTTGGAATGGGGGAGAACTGCCCCAACAGTGGACTGAGTCCACCATTGTACCTACTAATAAGATGGACGATAAAAATGACTGTCAGTTAACGACTATTCACTATTATTAAATATATATAACATAATGGATTTAATAACGCTTTTACCCTGAAGATGAAGGTAAGTTACTCCGAAGCGTTGTTAACTATGCGCCAGACGACACGACGTCACATCCCAGAAGATCGCAGTCCTTGCAGTAATTGTGTGTTTCGAAAGAACCAAAACAGGCGGATAACTCAAGAGGCGGCATTTGCTGATCCGTATGCCGATATACGAGCCGCCACTGATTCTCTGACGAACGTGATGGGTTAACCACAATACATATTGCTCTATGTTTACTTTTAATTTTCGAGTTTCCTCGCATCTCGCCAGCACCAAACGCAGTGCAGGCTCTGACCCTCTGGGGCATGAACTACAACTCGACTGTACCATACGCCTTCATAGCACGATGCTTAATTAAGCAGAGGGGCTGATTTATCTGCGCCTTACCNTAAGTCAGGCAGGGGGGTTGTTTTTTCGTCCCCCTCCCCCCCCCCCCCGGTTTCAGATTCCTTTGTCTCTTAACCCTCTGAAGCGTGAACAGAGAGAGACAGAGAGACTGGGAGGACGGTTTCCAGGGTCTGAGCAATGCTCGGTAGCCTGTGTGTACAGACAGAATTGTTATTTGCCGGTTAGCAGTCAGTTGTATAGGTGGAAAAGCAATTTCGGGGCCTGCAGAGACTGGGGTTTATAGAGTGTATGACACACGCTAGCTCGTCCTTCTGGCGGAGGACTACAAGCGCGTTTGAGAGAGGGTAAAGAATTGAGAAGTGAAGAAAAATGGAAAACTTAGGAAATAGACATTGTTGTAAAGTTTTTCTGTTTTTGGTCGGAATTTTGATATTCGCTGCATTCAAATAGAATTTTGGCTTAACGCTCATGACCAGATATCAGTTACTGTTTGACAGTTTCAGTCTTGTCTATGTGGGACGCCCTCTCTGGCGAGAGGACAGGTCTATCCCTTGTCAGAGTCATTATCTGCAGTAATATATCGTTTGTCATAATGTACAAGATGTTTATATTTTACATGTTATACATGTTAATAAATGTATTATTTTTCTTTATTGCTAGTGGGGTGAGACTAAGTCCCTTGTACTGCGGCCACTTCTGGCCTGTTGTACCAGACCCAGATGATATGTGAGGGTGATTGTGGAGCAATTGGTGGAATGAAGATTGGCAGGGGAAACCGAAGTACTCGGAGAAAACCTGCCCCAGCGCCACTTTGTCCACCACAAATCCCACTTCGCCAGACCCAGGATCGAATCCGGGTCGCCGCGGTGGGAAGCTAGCTACTAACCGCTTGAGCTATGGCGCGGCCAATGCCTATATTAGTCCAGGCCCAATAGAGTAGATTATGCTTCCGCTACAACGGCAGTCTAATCACGAACGGTCCTATGCCTGACCGCCGCCAAGTTTAAGCCTCTTGTACTTTCTGTGTCGGGCTTCACCTGGTCCGATATTGTGAACATTTTCATTGTCATGATTTAGAATGACTTATGCTTGTTACATAGTCATACACGTACGGCAAGTGGAAATCAATTTGCATTTCGCGAACCGGTGTGCGCCTTGGAAATTGCCAGTGGTACAGAGTACCTTGTTTTGCAGGCGCTGCAGTTTGGTTAGACAGATATCTGCTGCAAACTCCCAGGCGGGACAAGCATACGTCATCAAAGATCTAATGAGAGATCATCTTAACGTTAGCGCTTAAGCGCTCACTTTTGAATAAGGAATATAAGAGAAAACTCCATGGCCTGTAGTCCGCAAGCGAACTATACCGACCGAGCGCCGCCGCTTGTCGTCGAAGTTAGTGCGAACTTTAGCGGATAGAAAGTGTCGCGTGGTCAGCGCAACGAATCACCACGGCCGTTAATTTCAGTTTTCTAGACCGGAGCCGCTATTTCCTTGAAATAGCTCCTCAATTATCATCACGAGGCTGAGTGGACCCCGTTCCAGACCCACTACTTTTCAGAAAACATCTTGTATCGCCGGGAATCGAACCCGGACCTCCGGTTCTGTGGCCAGAAGCGCTGATCACTAGACCACAGAGGCGGTTCGAATGGGGAATATGTTGTAATAAATGTTCATGTAATTTTCTTATCGAAGATTACACCGAGATATGTTACGCTTTTTCTAAATGGAATGTTGCGTCCATTCAGTGTAAGAAGAAATGCCGGAGCTGCCTTGACCGTCATAAACACAAACGTGTGCTGGGTGGGAAAGACCGCCAAGCGACAGCGCATAAGGAAAGAGCGCAATCTTTCCTCGTATCCCCCCCTTTCCATCCTTCCTGCTTCTCCACTCTTTTCTGTGATGTATTTGAATCTCGGAAAGTGTACTCAGCGGTACCCTTATGTGCGCGCGAGGCATGACTGACTCCACTTCCACGTTTCCAGCTTCAGAAGCGGCGATGTGGTCTCCGTCAGAGTGGCCCACCCAGCAGGCAGACGCGTGAGTGGCTGGGCGCTGGGTTCTGTACGTCCCCTACAGGAAGCCCCAAATCGGCACGTCGAAACCGCAAATGCACACGTGAGCCAGGCGAGTAATGGCCCTGTGCGCGCCTCAACTTGAGCTAAAGCTCTGGACTTGTGTGCGGGAGGGGCTCGGTTCGCATCTCAACTGAGACACCGACTCTTAGTAGTTATCCTCAGTACCTTCAGATACTGGGGGCACGCGGTAGTGTAGTTGGTTGAGGGGCTATGCTACAAGCTGGAAAGTCGCGGGCTCAAGTCCCGATGAGGTCATTGGATTTTTTTTTCAGTTGACCTAATCCTTCGAACCGCACTATGGCCCTGGGGTCGACTCAGCCTCTAACAGAAATGAGTACCAGGAATTAATTAAATAATTTTTCTGGGGAGTAAAGCGCGGCCGGCTCGTAAGGCCGACAACCTTACAGCCATCTTTGAGCCAATTGTCTAGATAATGCGGGATCCTCTACGTCTCACAACCCTATGGGCCTTCACGGCCTGTTACAGGGATAGCTTTACTTACTTTTTTACTTTACCTTCGGATACTTCGAGACCATGAGCACTTCCTTCCAAATCCTTTCCAATTCACCCACAGATCATTTTGCCATTATGTGCTGTATAGCCCAGGTACTAACTCCTTGTTTCTGCGGTCGTCACTTTCTGTACGACACATGATCCCACTTCTCTGTTATTTGCATTTTGCCTCCATAGCCTCAATTTCAACACTCATAGATCATTTTCTTCATCTTCCACCCATCTCAATCTAGGTCTTCTCATTTCTCTTCCACCCGGTAATTACTAAATATAAACAAATACGGTAAAGTCGGGAGATGTATTGGCAGTGTAACCCTTCCGTTCTGTTTGGTTGTCTTGCAAGCCGCAGGACCCTCACAGGAGGTGCTGGCTGGCTCAGTTTCCGTTACTACTGTTCGATTTTATCCCAAACTGGAACTTTGGACAAGTTTTACTAATAATTCACTACATGTGGACTGGCGGGCAGGCACGGTGTAGCTGCTATGTGTGTTTCTGCAAGCTGGCTTCACGAACGCGCCAAAATTCGGAATCCCGAAATGAAGCCCCTGTCCGTAAAGCAAGTTGCGTCTCATCCACTTGACGGAGCATGCGCCTGGTGTTGTAGTGTCGACCCGTGCGTCTGGTGGCCTTACCCGTCACTGCTATGCAACCCGCCGCTAATGCTGTTGGATTTTTTAGCTGTTTATTAATTGCTCGCAAGGTTGCTGTTATGCACTGTTAGTTCAAAACACAATATGTTTCGACCGGTCGCAGGTGGTTGCTGTATGTCCCATTCCGTGCGCTGATATGCAGACATTGTAGCTGAAAGGGGGGAATTGCGTCAAAGCCAGTAATACAGCCAACATTGGTGTATTTTTTATTGCTAGTGGGGTGGGACTAAGTCCCTTGAACTGTGGCCACTTCTGGCCTATTGTACCAGCCCCAGATGTTAGGTGAGGGTGATTGTGGAGCAATTGGTGGAATGAAGTTTGGCAGGGGAAACCGAAGTACTCAGAGAAAACCTGCCCCAGCGCCACTTTGTCCACCACAAATCCCACTTGACCACACCCGGAATCGAACCCGGGCCGCGGTGGGAAGCCAGCGACTAACCGCTTGAGCTATAGCGCGGCCCTAACATTGGTCTTAAGTCAAGGCTGAATTGTGAAGAGTAAAAGTTATGAAGCTCCCGTCACTTCATCTCTGGTCCAAATATTCCCCTCAGCACCCTGTTCTCAAACACCCCCAGTCTTTATTCCTCCCTTAATGTCAGAGACCAATTTCAAACCCATACAGAACCACAGGCAAAATTATAGTTTCGTATATTCTAATTTGTGTGTTTGCAGACAGCAGACGAAAAGACAAAAGGTTCCGGACTGTTTGGAGATCGTCTGCATAAATTTGTGAAATTTAATCAAAATCGTTGGAGATATTTTCGAGAAAATATCCATTTTGTGGTCTGGGGTCGATTTTGCAGCGAAACAAAAAACGTGAGAAAGAGGGAAAGAAGACAAGATAGTGTTTTGCGCCTTGAGAATCTCCATACATGCGCACGCAACCAGCCACACGCTTTCACAAACCTTGTACGAAGTCCAACAATTAATTAATAAGACTGAAAATTTTCTTGAGCACCTGCCAACACCGGTGTGCGCGTGGTGGATCACGTGACTGCACGATTCGGGAGCTGTGTGTCGAAGACTTACTGGGAATCATTTTGCTGGATTTGAGGTCCTCACGGAAGTACCTATGAATGTTGTCCGCCGTCTTCCGAATTGTAGCGCCGTGTAGTTCGGAGACAGCCCGACATTTCGAAGTAATATATCGCCTCGATCATCAAGGTCGAAGAGTGAGCCAAACAAGAAAACAAGAGCAGGCGGCAATCTGCTTGCTTGGCTAACTCTTCAATCCTAAAGATGGAGGCGGTAAGTTACTCCGAAACGTCGGACTGTCTCCGAAATACATGACGTTATAACCCAGAATACTTTACTCTTCATGAGTTTCAGTTTGTTCTGTGTAATATCAGTACTGAAGGGACTTCATGAAAGTCGGATTATGATCTTGTGCGTTGTGGCGCCGTGTAATTTGATAGGGTTTCGGTAGAAACTGCTGCCTCCAACTTCAGGATAGAATCTACCGTGACGATAAGGGCACAGATTCCTCTGCAGGATTCTGTGTGGAATCATAATAAGTCATTATCCTAGCAGGTTGATTGCACATAGGCCTACCAGACATTGCTTTAAGAATATGCTAATTTAATGATGTGGTATTTTTAATTGCTTACTGCCAAACAGAACGCCTCTGAAGATGGCAGTTTCGTCCGAAAGAAATCCAACGCAGATACATCCAAGTGGACGACCATGTCGATTTAATAAAGCGACGTTTCTTAGTTCGAGACTAATCGTCTTCTTAAAGGTATAGTCCCAAACTTAGAGACCGAGGATATGATAATGTGCTGCGTGATCAGAACTATGACACCTCTCAGGGGATCGCTGGCAGATGAGTGGGGAGCAGTAGTGAAATTATGATTGGCAGATAGAAAAACCGAACAAATGTCGTCCACCACGAATTTCGGAACACACCATTTTTGGCATGAATGCAAGTCCCCACGGAGGGAATACAAAGCCTTGCTGCATGAGTTTGGGTGATATCGCGTTACTGCATGAACCGTCAGGCATACGGAACCATGGTCCAGCTCAGGGACGTCACAGGGATCTACACAGGCAGATCTTGGTGTCCGTCGTGACGTAAGGTTTATGTTCGAACCCTGAAATTCAGCCGCATAATATATCCAAATTCAATTCCGGTTAACCATTTAAAGACTGAGGGTCAGAGTCAGACTTAGTTTACGACTGGAAGTTTACCGCCAATCAGTTCGTCCTGGCTCCAAGCTCTTTAGATTTCTTCTGAATAATATATAAGAATTCAGTCCGTACCTCACAGGAAACACAGTATGTCTCCGCTACAAAGCCCAACCGGTTTACTGTGAGAACCATACGGAACACACAGATACACTGTGTGGGCAGAATGCAGAGTTTTAGTGCGTTAAAGAGGGTGGTACATAGAGTAACCACTGGGCTTTGAAAGGTTAATACGGCTTTTCACATGTCATCAGACGCTAAGTGTGCTGCGTGCAACTTGCATAACATCAGTATCTGTCATGCTTTCGGCGCCTGGGCCTATACCCTAACTCCTTGAGAAGCTGATGGTTGCTCAGACACTGCCATTACTTGCCCCATGAACGACGGACGGGCAGCAACTCGCAGCGTGTAGCGCTCTACAGGAATGTTGGGAGTGGGAATTGTAACGGTGCTTGTGGGGGGTGAACGCTCTCTGATCCTGCCGCCGTTGTTGCCAGATCAGGTATTTAATGGCACTCCTGCCAAACCATCCTTCCGGCAACACTGTGCTGACGTTCGCCTCAAACATACTTGAGGGTACGCCGTCACGTGGCGACGTAGGACGTTCCGCTAGAATCAGAAAGTTACGAGATTCTCGTAGGATGTGACGCCGTGTCGTTTGGTGGAAGTTCGCTGAAGTTTCGGAAGAACGTATGTCAAGCTTCAAGGTCAAAGTGTGAGAGAATCAAGAAACCAGCCAGAAGCTTGCTTGCTTGCTCACTCTTGCGCCCTGAAGATGGAGGCAGAACGTTTCTCCAAAATATAGGCGAACTTCCACCATACTACACGGCGTCACATTGCAAAACATAGACACCGTTTCGTCAGACTCAGATCCAAAATTCTGGGCTACATTTTCAGCTTCCGTGAGGCTGCCTCTCAGATGTGCCGAGCAAATGTATGCACAATACCGGTCTAGATCTCCCTCGCTCTGAAATGGCATACTGCTAACATTTCAGTAGAACAGTTGGAATGATAGGCATATAGTGTACCAACGTTTCATAGGCACCTGCTGCCGCCACTTTAGTGCAGAAGCATAATCGGCGGTTGTGCTCCACCAGAGCTCAAGCCTCACATCCCAGAAGGCAGTGCCGAGTGTTCGCAGTGACTGCGCATAAAGCTAAAAGATGTCCCTGTGCTTAATTAAGCACCACACTATTAAGACGTATGGGAGAGTGGAGATATAAGTTCACGCATTCATAACATCAGCATTAGACGGAAGAAGGCCAGTTTCACGCCCTGGCCGTTTCATTGCACTGGGAGGAATCCCACCATACCCACGGGATAGGATCGGGGTTCGATTCCGAGCTGGAGTGTTGATTTTTCTCTTCTTTGGGGCCCGCATATCTCCCTTTCTAGTGGGTGAGGCCCCGCCCCTGGTAATTGTGGCGGGGAGTGACATGTGAAGGCCAGGACGCAGCAGAGCCCTGTGCTCTCAGTGCTTGAACGGTCAGGGACCCGACACTTGCTGGAAAATATTGCGACCTTTACATTATGCGTTCATTTCATGTCCAGCGGATAATGAGCGCGATGGTGTGGCAGCGAACTCTAGCGCTTTGTATAATAACCCCGGGGATCGAACCCGGAACTGCAAGACGCAGCGCTCTTCCGTGACTTGTAACTCTCACGTGACTCACTCCGTTGTGTGACGAGTCGTCAGGCGGTGTTGACAGGTTTCCAGCCGCCGTGCCCTGCCCACACCCGTCGGTTCGGCCTCAGCGTTCCGACGTTTTGTTATGTCCTGTACATCCTCCTGCATGTACTGTTCAGAGGGTCCCCAGTTCCCCCACGTGGCGCTTGTATTCTCAGAACGACAGAGCGAACAGCGTTACCGGTTACCCAACTGCAATATCGACACAGTGTGATTCGCAACGCCGTGTAGTTCGAAGAGACCCCGACGTTTCGGAAGAACATAATTCCAGTGGCTTCAGGGACGAAAAGTAAGTCAAGCAAGGAACCAACAGAAGCAGGCGACAAGCTTAGCTTGAAGATAGAGGCAATATGTTCCTCCGAAACGTCGGGCTTTCTCAGAACTACACGGTGTCACATTCCGGAAGATCGTTCTCTCCTTAGCCATAGTTCAGCATAGACACCGTGTGTTTACTGGGTGAATGACCCAGGGTCACATGTTCACCAGCAGCCAGACTGCACGGCGTCACAATCCACAGCCATAGTTGAGCATGGACAAGACATGTTTACTGGGTGAATGTATTCTGATCCCAGACCCAGGGTCACATGTTCACCAGCAGCCAGACTGCACGGCGTCACAATCCACAGCCATAGTTGAGCATAGACACGGCGTGTTTACTGGGTGAATGTATTGCCGATCCCGGACCCAGTGTCACATGTTCACCTGCAGCCAGACTGTACGGCGTCGAATGGTAGTTTGACAGACAATGACTGATGAATTGGAAAGGATTTAGAAGGAAGTAATTGTGGCATTCCTGGGAGTTGGCTGGAGTGACTGAGGAAAACTGTGACAACCTCATCGCAAGATCGATTTTCGATCCGAGCAGCTCCCGAATTTCTGTTACACCGATCTGTCTGGGCCGATCCCCCACCTGCGGAGCATCAGAATTTCAGTATTAATTCTCACCAGGAAAAGGCCATCACGTCAAGACGGCAGTACGGACTTGCATACAGCAAACTAAGTCTTGTGAAGCTGATAGTCGCTCCACTGGTCATGGAAGGCCCCATTCTTTATGTATTATCGAAGTTCATTACCGTGTTCACAACAGCCCACCGCTGGAAAAATTCTGAACCAGCTGAATCCAATACGCATGCTCACGTAGGGTATTTTGTCATTTCCCCTACTGCACGCAGTAGCGTAGTTGGTTGAGGCTCTATGCTACAAACCGGGAGGTCGTGGGTTCGATTTCCGATGAGGTCATTGGATTTTTCAACTCACCTAACCCTTCCGTCCGTAGTATGGCCACGGGTTCGACTCAGCCTTTAACGGAAATGAGTACCACGAATCTTCCTGGGGATAAAGGGCGGTCGGCTGATAACCTCACCGCCGTCTGTGAGCCAATTGTCTAGAAAATGTGGAAGCCTGGACATCTCACAGCTCTATGAGCCTCCACGGTCTTTCACAGGGATATTTTACCTTTTTACTGTACCTTTGCCATTTCCCCTATGCGTGTTACATTTCCCGCCCATCTCATGGCCTTCTCTTTCATGCCACAAATGTTCCTTGTCGAAAGTTGCTAAGCATGAAACTCAGTGCAGTGAGTGGATTATTGGCCGGACGATTCAGTTATTGAGCGGTGGGAGAGATCTTCCCTCTCCTCTGCTTACAGACAGGCTTTGAGGCTCATGCACTTCATGTGTACTGTGAAGCGTGAAGCCGAGGCCAAGAATGCGTGGATCTGTATCCCCAGTGTATCAAATTGCATGAAAATCCTTTTAGCTTCAGGCTTCAGATGTATGAAATCATTAATTCTGCCCTGAAGATGGAGGCATCCTGTTCCTCCAAAGCGCTGGTACCCATCCACCAAGTGACACGGCGTCAGATCCCAAAAGTCGAGCGGAAATGCGGCTGCAGGGAACGAAGCCCCTTACCGAGCGCCGCGGGAAAGTGAGAGTGAGGACGGTGACGCTATCGTGCAGACAGCAGCGGCTGAAGAAGGGCCCCACACGCACGGTGTTGCCGTATCGAACGCTTCTCAATTTCAGCGAGCCCAGGTCCCCTGAGGACTGCTCGAGTGAGCTCGGCCTCTGTGCAGGAGGGCGTGGTTCAAATACCGACGCAGCTTATCACGACTTTGTTCAAGAGGATTTAAGTGGAAAACCGAGTTTGCAATGACCCGAGGTGGAACTGCATCGCCTGCAAACCGCGGCTTTCCGCTCCAGGCGCACAGGGACCCGCGCACTGTCGCCACTGTACGGCGGTATTGCAGAACTGTGCAGGCGGCAAAGCCCGAAGCGGAATGTACAGGAGGGTGTGATGTGGCGGCGGTCAGGTGACTAAGCTGCCGTTGTAGCCTGAGCTACGTAATGTAAGGCACAATCCGCTGCACAGAGCAGGTACAGCCGACCATAACATTTGACAAGGGACAGACCTGCCTTCTCGTCAGATAGGGAAAAGCTTCAACTGTCCAAACAAAGACTAAAATCTGTTCCTGGGCCCCAGATGGGGCTCCACAACCAGACCGGTGTCTGTCAGCCGCAACGTGACTGTGGCGTCGAGCCCTCTGATTGCCACTGTCAGCGGCAGTAAAGACCTGAAGCGAACCACGGGGGGGGGGGGCGTGCACCCTGAGGGAAGTGCAGATGGACTCTGTAACCGCAAGGTACCGTGTTTACGCGAGTCGCGAACCCGCTACTACAGCAATGACGGTCTGCCTACACTCGAGGGTGCGGTTCACTCGCAACTCGGTCAAGAAATGGACAATGCCTTTATTTAGTGATGTCTGCCATGCCGAGTTTGGAAGAAATCAGTCAGGCTGACACTTCCTTTTCCACAGAAATGTTGTCCCTGTGCGTAATTAAGCACCACGTTTTGAAAGTACGTTGGGGAGTGGACAGCTGATGACCTGTTCCCAACGCTTCGAACAATGCTACAGCCTCCATCATCAGGGTAGAAAGGTTTCTTCCGCTAATTCGCTGCAGAACCTGGAGTTCCGTAACAATTGGCATTCGAAGAAATAGATCAATACGGGCCGGGGACTATATTTGGCTCGTACAGGGAGGCCAGACAGGTGAGCTGCCCCCCCTCGGTCCGTACTTCTGATCGATAGGATCTCTATACAGTGCAAATGTAAGCGGAGCTTCTGCAGCGACGGTGTGAGGAAGTGGGCTGTGATGCCGTGTGTTCTGGTAAAGCGTTGCCAACCTCCCGAAGAAAAACAGCTGTCTCCATCTTCAGGGTAGAAGATCAGCTGAGCTTGAAACAAAGAGGTCCGAAGAGGGAGACTCGTCTTGCGAGGATATAGTGATGGGAAATGGCCCTTAAAGGGCCAGTATTCTTCATTTTCTTTCCCTTAGTCCTGTTGGTTTGCTGAGCGCGCTATCACCTCCTCCTGTATGTGCGTACCGCTTATGTCCACTGTCGGTTTACTCTTTTAGCCTGAAGAGGTGGGACGCAGTTTCCTCGGAAACTACGGCAATGATACACTAGACCGCACGGCGTCACATCCCATGGCTGTGACAGCCTCAGACTTCACACAGACACAGCTGCGCTGTATTCTGAGGGTTATCAGTCTGTAAACAGGTCAAGACGCGAGCAGCAGTAGGCTATTGTCTTGCTTCCACGGCCTCATGAAGCACTGAACTGCTGTGTGAGTGTCACTTCGCACGTGGACTGTTCTGGAACTTCTCGGCCGGTGACATGGGCTCGCAGTTCACCATAAGAAAAGGGAGAGGCAGTTTCTTGATCACTGGAGGAAGGAAGTTAACACAACAGAACAGTGCTGGGTATATCACTGCTTTCCACTGCACTTTATCCATTTAAAGTACTGCGGTTACTATATGTACCACCTGATCCCGTGAGGAGACGGGGTTGAATACATCCACCTAGCCCTGCCAGTCGCAGTAGGCGACGAAAAGGGAACCATTGCCTAGGTGTATAACTGGACCACCCTGTCCCTGGCGACATAAAATGAGGGACCTGGCCCTCCGGGTTTGGGGAATCTCGAATCCGAGGTAGTAAGATGTGGTCATATGTTCAGCGGGACTCGGACCTGGGAATGTCTGCGCTGGCGAGGACCAGCAGCAATTGTAAACGACAGACCCATCCTCTCTTCAGACAGAATGTTACATAAGGACTATAAACGCAAGTGTTCAATTAAAAAAAAAATACTGGTCGTGAGTCTCAAGGAGTTTATCGCCAAGACGAACTGATTGGCTGTAAACCGTCAGTCGTTGAGTAACCCTACATCTGAGTCTGTACCACCTGCTTTAACATACTAAAACTCTGCATTCTGCCCACAGAGTGTATCTGTGTGTTCCGTATGGGTCTCACAATAAACAGCGACTGTTCCCCTAAACAATATTAACCGGTTGGGCTTTGTAGCGGAGTCGTAACGTGTTTTCTGTGAGGTACGGACTGAATTCTTATACGTAGTATGTTCTTTACAGGAAATGCAGTCTGTAGAGGGTTATCCTGTCCCTCTTGGCTGCTTTTCACGCCACTTCTGCCGTTCATCCAGTGTACAGTGTGCTTTCTGTCTCCCACGTGATCTCCTGTTCAAATAACAAACGGATAGCTCAGTCAGTACAGCGACTGCCTACGGGCTGGATCGATCTGGTAATTCGATTCCCTCGAGGGACAAGAGAATTTTCTCCACTGACGCTGGGGCTCACCCAGCCGTCTATCCATTGGATACTGCGGGCTGGCTTCCCTGGGAAAAGAGGCGGGAGCGTGAAGCTGGTCTCTCAGCTCCACCTAGTACTGGGTTTAAGAATGAACCAGTTCCTTTGATACATTATTATTATATAGTTACGAAAAATGCATTCTGATTAATCCCATATCAGTATAGGAACGAAAACATTTCGCCAAGTCGCCATAGTATTGCTTCCAGGTACGGGGTTCAGTGCCCTGCGCTGTACGTACGTATCGTACTCCGCACCTCACAAGTTAACACAGCCGCCATGTTGGTGAGGCAGAGGTACGAACTTTTGTCCTTTCGCTCCCGCCTGCAGCTCCCTGTGTCACTTCGGCTTCATATAATGCTGAATGTTTTCTAGTGTTTCGACAAACATTACAGGTGCATCATGAGGGTTAATAACTTTGTCTAGAGACTGCGCTGTGTACCTATTCGGCAGGTGCACGGTTCGAATCTTTGGTAGGACACCGAGCATTCTGGCTGAAGTTTCACGTGGTTTTCCTGTGTCCACCCAGGCAAATTCCGGGACTTTATCTCGATTAGGTGACTGCCGCTTCCTTCCAAATCCACTCTACTTCATCTGTCGACACGTCATAATCGGGATACGTAAATCGTCGTTATATAATGGGAGAATAAAGAAAGACTTTTGGGGGAGGAACACTGCAAGATCTATTACGAGCTGCCAAAAGGACGCGCCTTAGCTCAAGCTGTTAGTCGCTGGCTTCCCACCGCGGCGGCCCGGATTCGATCCCGGGTCTGGTCAAGTGGGATTTGTCGTAGACAAAGTGGCGCTGGCGCAGGTTTCTCCGAGTACTTCGGTTTCCCCTGCCAATCTTCATTCCACCAAATTCTCCATCATCATAATCACCCGGGGCACGCTACAATAGGCCAATCAGTGGCCGCCGTGCCGAGTGGACCCAGCTGGACTCCACCCCCCATCATGCGAATTAAAAAAAAAAAAAAGAGCTGCCAAAACCTCCCAAAAGTAATTAATCGTGAAGATGGCAACTGCAGTGTTCTCCGAAGCGCTTGAAAACCTTCAACAGTCTACCCCTCCTATTCCCATAGCTTCAGGCGCAAGGAGTCGTAAGGAATTCCATAATAAACAATAATTCTGTGCTATGTAAGCTTGAAGACAAGAGGGGACATGTGTATGCAACCCGTTAGCGCCTCTGACACAATATTTGATTTCTTCGGTGGTACGAACACATACGTACAGAGAATTCGAAGATCTGAAAACAAAATATTCAAGTATTCCCTAAATCTTCGTGTAGGTGAGGTGCGTCTGTCGTCTCGCAAGGAAACTGTGCTGAGTGCGGAAGACGGAACCTGCATCTGGCACGGTGCCCATGCTGTGCCTTCTATCCCTTCCAGTTACACGCTGACAGCTGCGTACCAATGCTTTCTCGCCAGCCTCTCCCAGCACGCCTCGTCGCTACAGAGCGGTAGTTCTGACTGCCGTAAATCTCGTTTTGCAGCAAAATTACATTTGCCCTTCCTTCAAAGGGTTTTACTGTTCTCTGGCGAACCTTGAGTGGGCAGACATTATGGAAGGAACTTCCTACGTGTTGGTGGCTTTGGTTGCTGTCTTCAGTTGCAGCCTCTTTCTTACAGTGACGCACACGAGAAGAGTGCAGTTCGTGTGTGTATGCTTGTATTCAGGAAACCTCATGACAGTGAGGTTTTCACAGCGGTTATGTTCAGATGATGGTGTTGTGAGCTGTGACCCCGTATAGATAGGTATTACATTGTTTTCAACCAACCAGTTACAGTTCATAATATTGTCACGTGTATGAGTGACTATAGACGGCGTTTGGATTGGTAATTGGATGTATTGAACACTTACAGAACGTAACTACAAGTTAATATAGCGCTATCGCTAATTCCCACACTCTGCAATTCACTGCAGCACACACTAGGTCTTCTCAGTCTGCTGTGTCTTCACCGGTTGTCGCCTGGTAACGGCTTCCAACGCCGTAGCTCCCTCAGTTTCCGTGTTCACGTCCTTGCTGGCTGGCGACTGTCTCAACTAACTCCCTCTTCTCAGTGTAGCATCGGCAAGGGCCGTACACAAGACTCCTCTCCCAGCAGTTCTTCTGCTGCATCACGTGGCTATTGCTTGGACCGCGTAGAGAACACTATTCCTGTGTTATATTTACGGCCAATACCTAGCAACGGTCGTTGTTTACAGAGTCGTTGCTGAGCAACGGGTATAGAAACTACAATATTGGCGCCAATAAGACCCAGCACATCCCGGGGGAGGATCATCAGAGAGCAAGAACGCTGACAATCGAAACACTGAGCAGGCTGGCGCAGCGGTATTCTGATGGTACTCGGTTCGAATCTTGGTCGGGGCACCATCTGTCCTGACTGAGGTTCTTCCTGATATTCCTCAGTTCCCTCCGGGATACTACCTCGGTCAGGCCACGACCACTTCAGTTCCACCATCCGACGCTGCTAGCCATGACGGCATTCTCGCCGCTTTCAAGTGTCAACCGCTTGGGTGCTCATGTTCCACAGGTGGAGCTGGTATCTCGTTTGGAATTCATTGCAGTAAACCCTCGCTAATCCGGAATAATAGGGGGGGCATCCGCGGATTAATGAAGCAAAAGGGAGACCTAACAGACAAAAAAAACTTAGAACACAAATAGACTGAAAATGTAATGATGTGAGTAGTGCTCATGGAAATAAATAGCAAAATATCACTTTCGAGTATTTATTTAAAAACTATAAAACGACACTACGTTTATTCGTCGCTAGAAGACTCGGAAGTTGTTTGTTTCTGAACGTAATAATGCAGGTTTGAAGAGACTGTCAGGTTTTGTCTGAACAGACAAGTGACTCATCTGCCTTCCTCAATGCCACGTGTCTTTTGAAGTACGTACTGAAATGTGAGCAGCATTTCTCATTTTTCTTATTTCGATACGAATTATCCGACATCCGGATTCGCGAGGGATTCCTGTACTTAAGTTTTGTTGACGACATTTCCGTCAATATCTGTGACGGAAATCGAAACGCAGGCCCCCAGTCACGGAGCCCCAGTACTAACCGAGCTAGCCGTGCTGTACAGCCCCAAATAGTGCCTGCAGGAACTCACTCCCGAATGTGCAGCTTTCGGTATCGCAGGTTCGGGGCGTCTGAGACGGATGCGCAGCGGCAGGTGCGCAGGGCTCTGGTGCGTTAGTGCAGTAGTACAGCCCTGGGCTTGTATTCGAGACGTGTTCCCCCGGAACACCGGAACCTCGATTGGGGCACGACCGTTTCCTTCCAGATCCTTTCCAATTATTTACTTATTTATAATCCTTCCATTCGATGCTGAAAGCCCTGTAAAGTGACCCACAGAAAAGAACAGGCATTTACACCTAAATATAATATAAGAAGAACGAAAGGTTCGTTTTGTTACGGAGGAACCCCATGAACACAATTCTGAAGACCGGGCCTCTGTACCAATTTGTTACCCCCCCCCTCCACCCGCTCTCCTGCCTAGGGCGAGCGAGCGCGGAGGTTACGTCATGACAGGGGGACTTCCCCGTGCGCACTGACGGGCAAGGGCTGTACATCCGCTGTCCGACACTGGCCACGAGGCCATGACCCTGACCTCCATACGGCCTCCTGCATTATGACTTTCTCCATTTCACACAATTAGCACTGCAGTGGCGGCTCCTGACATCGCCACGCAATGGTAACTATATACACCACCTATGTTAGGATTCTTCTCGGAGTAAGCTGCAAATATACACACCTACATAATCTTAACAAATTGAGCTTCAGTAGTCGGGATAGCTCAGTCTGCATAGTGACTGGGCGACCAAGGGATAGAAGTTGGACTGCAGGCGTGGGGGTGGGGGGGACCCAGGGGGAGCTGATTCTCCTGGTCAATGTGTACCATGGTAAAGAGGTCAGGGCGTGAAGCTGACCACTCACCTTAATCTAGTGCCGAAGATAACTATGTTTGGAACGGTACCTCCACTCCCACATACATCTTCCTGGCGTGGTGCTTAACTAAACAGAAATCTTTACGTTTTACATTCATCTATCAAATGAGCTTCAGGTGGAGCAGGTTCACGTGAAGGTAACGCTCCAGACTCGTATTCCGGAAGTACTTGGTTCCTATATCGGCCGGTTCAGTGGCTATCCTCATTGAAATTCCGCGTGGTTGTCCTCAGTTCCTTCAGCCAAATACTGAGAGTGCTATATTAGGTCATGACCACTTCCTTTCAGATCCTTTTCAGTTCGTTATTCATTGATCGCTTTACCATCCGACGTTATAAAGGGCGGCCTCAGATTCTGGCTCCTCCTGAAGTTTGCAGAGGGGCAGAGATCCCGGGTGTGCGGGCCCATGGATCGCAGCTCTCATTAACTCCCTCTGACCCTTCTCCAGAAATTCTAATTTCTTGACAAACTGTGTTCCGCGGAACCACGGAACCGTACGCCACGCGGGCGCCTCTGCCTCTCTCTGTGCTTGTCACTTGCTCTTTGCTTACATGGAAGACAGAGGCAGTACTCTCCTCCGAAACCCATACGCAATCTTCTACCGGACTGCATGGCGTCATATCCCAGAAGACTGTACTGTTCAAAGTCACAGCTGTCAGAACGTCAATTCTAATATACTGAAGTTGCTGTATTCTGTCACTTGTCATTAGAGTGCCTGAGGAAATACTCCTGCGTTATGCTTCTGTTCTGTTGTCACTTTGCCTTGAGATATTCAACTAATGACTATAGCAGATGTAGGATGGAAAGCGGTGCCAGCGGCGGGACGTGGAGGTGTAGCTCCAGCCTTTCTTAAGCTTCGACGCCAGACTTAGCAGAGTGGTTAGTATTACCACCCGGGATAGGAGCCCATAGTGCCATGGGGCAGGCTGTCCGGACTCCACAGTCCGTCTGGAGGCCATGGAGAACACGAAACTCTCCGCCCCTGGCCGGCAATCGAAGCCCGGATCACAGGATAGGCAGCGTTGTTCTGACCCCGCACGGTGACGCAAGTGGTGACGTAGCCAATGGAAGCCCACTCGTGGTTGTGAGGCGTTGCGTCACACCTCGTCACTGTTGGCTGGTTCATTGACCTGCATTCGACGCGCACTTTGAGACTACGCGAGGGTAATACCAAGTTCTGTTATCTGGCCAAGCAGAGCTACGTACCGGCTCTGCTCCCGTTTCCAGACTTCGCAGTGTTCGGAACATGGCGACACGTGCCTAGCGTCGAGCCTGTACTGATGGCCCTGATTGACCAGAGCCCTCGACGGACGCGTCACTCAACGGGGTCACTGTGAGCTGCAGTAGATCTGGAGCGGCGCAGTGGGCACAGAAACGGGCTTAAGAATTGGAACGTTTCAACATACTTCAGCAGTACTCTGTGGTCTAGTGGTTCGATTCCCAGCGCTACCGGATTTCCTGAGAAGCAGTGTATCTGGAACGGGGCCCACTCAGCCTCATAAGGATAATTGAGGGACTATTTGAAGGAAATAGCGGCTCCGATCTAGAAAACCGAGATTAACGGTCATGGGGATTCGTTGCGCTGACCATGCGACACCATCTATCCGCATAAGTTGGCACTAACTTCGCCGACAAGCGGCGGTCGCTCGGTCGGTATAGTTCGCTTGCTGACTAAAAGAAAATCTCTTCATCGATTCTCCAGTCGCGTGCTCCCGGACGGACAGACAGACAACTAATGCGAGGCTAATGGTAGCGTTTCTAAATTTTTCTTTGGAAGGCACCAAAAATGGATTTTAAACAAAGAGTTCGTATGTACGATATTATTTTGACTCGGAAAGGAGACTGATGCCAGACTTTTATGTACAGGGTAATGGACATTAGGTTCTTATAAAGGGAAGGAAATTTCTTCAGTTTGTTTGCGGCTCTCAGATTTCCAAGAAGAGTCCCCGCTTCGTGAACTGTTTTCATAATCTGGGGCGCATCCATCCCCATATTCACGGAGTGCGAGGGCTGCTTTTCCCTGCAGCAAAGCGGCCGGCGCGTGAATCTAAGCCTTCACCTCCATCTGGTGCCAAGGTCATGAACTGGGCGACCTGTACGTCTTCAGGCTTGTTGCTTAACTAATTAAGTCCATGGGGATTTTTGGACAGTTAACTAGTTACGACCTATAAGCAATTTGTGATTCTCACGACAATGAGTGTGAAGATTACTGTCATCTGCGATATGACGCCGTGCAGTCTGATTGAAAGTTACCACCGTTTTGGAACCTGCTACTGCATCTTGACCGTGGATTAGAACAAAAGATTTAAGTGTTATGTACATGGATATATAATTAGAATCATCAAGTCTAGGATGCGGTGGGCAGGGCATGTAGCACGAATGGGGGAGAAGAGGAATGCATATAGGATATTGGTGGGAAAGCCAGAAGGAAAGAGACCACTGGGAAGACCAAGGCATAGGTGGGTGGACTATATTAAAATGGACCTTAGATGGGATTGGATGGTATGGATTGGATTGGTCTGGCTCAGGAGAGGGACCACTGGAGGGATCTTGTGAACACGGTAATGAACCTTCGGGTTCCGTAAAATGCTGGGAAATTATTGAGTAGCTGCAGAATTGACGGCTTCTCAAGAAGGGCTGAGCTCCATGAGTAAGTAAGTAAGTAAGTACATGGGCATCAGGCTCCAGAGGGTCGGTATGTGCAGCGAGCTGCACTGAAACAGATCAGCTGCAGACATCTCTCGCTTTCGATGTGCAACTTGTGTTCCAGCTCGCACTTTTACTCGTACGTTGCACAACTCTCAACTTTACGAGCGTCTGCGTTCTGAGGAAATGTGACGCAGGCATAGAGAATAAACGAAACTTGTGCCGCACGACATATTCGCCATATTGTGGGATCAGTTGCCAATCCGCTCATGGGAAGCGACTGCGCAGTCGCATGGGTATTGACAACCCAGAGTCTTAATTCGACCGAATTTCAATAACAGAATCCGAGCTGTCACCTTGAGCGGGTGTTGTACTCCCTGCAACACGTAGACCGTGTGACGGAGTGGGATGGTTCAACTCCTCAAAATGTAGTGGTTTCTATATGTACCACCTGCTGCAACAAGCAAAATAAACTGCATTTTACACACACAGTGTATTTTTCGGATTCGTATATGTTTGTCAGCATAGCGGACCGCCTCTGTGGCCTAGTAGTCAGAGTTCCTGACTACAGTTCCAAAGGTCCCGGGTTAGATTCCCGGGACCACCAGGTTTTCTGTGAAGTAGTGGGTCAACTCAGCCTCGTGAGGATAAATGAAGAGCCACTTGAATGGAAATAGCGGCTCCGGTCTAGAAAACTGAGATTAATGACCGTGAGGATCCGTTGCGCTGACCACGTGACACCCTCTATCCACACGAGCTGGCACTAACTTCGTCGAGAAGCGGCGGTCGCTCATTCGGTATAGTTCGCTTGCGGACTACAGGCCACGGAGTGTGTTGTTTGTTTTGTGAGCATAGCGATTGCTACCCTAAACAAAATTAAATTTCTGACTCCAGGAAGTTATCAAAATAATGTTAAAGACCGCAGTTCATACCTCACAGAAAACAGACTGTGTCTCCATGACAAAGTCCGACCGGGTAATGCTGTTTAGGGTAACAGCCGCTGTTTATTGTGAGAACCGTACGGAACATAAACACATACACTCTGTGGGCAGAATGCGGAGCTTCAGTGCGTTACAGCATGTGGTATATATAGTAACCACGGTGCTTTGAAGGGGTTGTACTGAGGACGTAGAATGTTTTTTTTTTCAGAGGAACAGCTGAATTGTTTAAATGGTATTTAGATTAACTTCATTCGCAAGCAGAGCTAAGGTTGCTGTGATCTGGGATGTAGTGCTACATCGTTATCGACGTTTCGGAGGAGGATGCTGCCTCCATATTTAGGGTAGGAAATTTCCTTCTAGTTTGAAGGTGGATCAGAAGTTCCCCTACACATCGGCCTCACATCCCAGAGGACGGCAGGCCTAGCAGACAGCCCCATGCAGAGGACAACGCTGAGAAGGAGCTTCGCTGGCTCGCGCAGCGGTCTGGAGCCATGCCATGGAATCGCTGGACCCAAAGTTGTCCCTCCCTGTGCTTAGTCAAGCACCTGTTTCAGGTGGATGGGAGAGGTAAGCTTCACGCCCCAGGCGAGATTCCCCCCAGATCGGCCGTGGGGCACACCCTACCTCCTGTTCCCCCGGGGGCACAGTGGCGGAGGCGTGAAGCTGATCACTCGCCTCCGTCTAGTGCTCAGGCCAAGAACACGTCTTTATGGCTTGGTGCTTAATTAATCAGGCCTTTACGCAAATCAGTGTAACCTGTTGAATTTAAAATTTGTATTGTACTGAAACTATGTTAGTAGCAGTATTGTACACAAACAGTGCACTGAATGCATAAGCCTACTTTGCATTTCATAAGCTCTGTATACTAACGTGTTGAGGGCACTGCGGGCCTGAGTGTGTTTCCGAAACGTCTTGTAGCTAACTATAGTTCAGCTAGATTTCAGTCGGGGCAATTGACAATTTAATAATTTTAATATCAGAATATATACTGCGAAATCTCCCTGCAGCATGTCGTACGGTTGCCTACCCTAAAGGCAGTTAGTTCAACGCACTGAATAAACTTTTATCGAAAGCCGCTCATGATTCGGTAACTCAAGCCTTGGGATCGATACTCACTCGATCCATTCTGTATTTCCGAACAGAGCTGCAATACTTTCCATGTCTGTTCCGTTTTACAACAGTGAATCCACAGTTTTCATAGCATTTGCTGCATTATCTCAGCGTAATCACAATTACACGGTTCTGTGGACGCTCACAGCGCCATCAACAGCTGTGTCATCCCGTGTGCAGTTGTGCCGTGGCTCACTGCTGCCAACGTGAAATAAAGATAAATATGAAATCGATGCGTTGTGGTGGGTGAGGTAGGTCTGATATTTACATACTCACAAAAGAACAATTAGCGCTTTTAGCAGCCAAGTCGACCCACATACACGCATTTTTGTGTCTTTTTTTTTAATTCGCTTAGTGGGGGGTGGAGTCCAACTGTGCCCACTCGGCACGGCGGCGACTGAGTAGCCTATTGTACCTACCACGGGTGATTATGAAGGTGGAGAATTTTGTGGAATGAAAATTGGCAGGGGAAGCCGAAGTACTCGGAGAAAACGCGCCCCAACGCCACTTTGTCCACCACAAATCCTACTTGACCAGACCCGGCATCGAATCCTGGCCGCCGCGGTGGGAAGCCAGCGACTAACCGCTTGAGCTATGGCACGGCCCTACGCTAAGCTATCTACTGGTTCTGTCCATGGTTTATGCTAACCGTCTTACAGTGTATACACTTTTCCACCTTATTCTTCACTTCCACACTACATGTTCTACTGGTTCTTCTTTATTTTCCGGTAATTAAGTAAACCGTTACCTTTGTTAGGACAATCGGAAAGAAACAGACCCCAAGGAGGAACTAGACTTGGATGGGGCATAATAGTAAAATGGACCTTAAAGAAGCAGGGTTAGGGATGTCCAGTGAATTTATCTGGCTTAAGATAGAGGCGATGCATTCCTCCGAAAATACGGTGTTGCAACCCAGAAAGTCTTATGCCCCCCGACCATCTGTGCGAAAATCTCACGTCCAAGAAACGCATGTTTATGCACGGGTTAAGTGCAGTGCAGTGCAGTGCAGCAGCCGTGTGTACAGCGCGGTGGGGCCGTCTCACCTAACGGTATCCCGCAGCTGTCTCAACGCAGTGTTGTGGGAAATGTTCTGTTCATTGCGTATAACGGAACACATCTCCGGCGGGCGCGGCCCTACCGAAACAGCGTACATGGACCGCAGTGCCGTGGCTTGATCGACCGCGGAATCTGGGTTCCATTCCCGACGGGGACGGAAAGATTTCTGCTCCCCACCGCTTCCGAACTGCCACTGGAACCCTATTCGATGGCCACAGTCCGGCCTTCTTCGGCGGGAGTAGAGCGGCCGAGGCGTGATCCTAAACACTCACCTCCATTTAGTGCTGAGGTTAAGATTGCGTGGAGTTATATCTCCACTTCTGCATACGTCTTCATGGCGTGATGCTCAGAACAGTTTTGTCTTCTCTTTGCATGAACAGCTGAACGCGCGGCTTTGTTATTCAGCCCCCTCAGAAGCAATATTACCAGAATTATGAAATCAGGCAAGAAGTATGGGACAAGAGAAATGTATACAAAGTTTTGGTATGGTAACCTGAAAGAAGAGACAATCTGGAAGTGTCTCCATTGTTTAGTCTATGATGTCATGAGTGTGTAGCTTGTATCTTGAAGTCGGTTTGTTGCTCCGTATTGGCTGTACATGTTCTTTGAAACGTGTTCGAAATGCTGTGGCCTCTTGTCCAACATATTTCAGGGCTCAGTGGTTACGAATTACGCTGTTATCGAAGGTATCTGTTAAGGGATTTTGGGGTGGGGGTTAAATGTTTTTGTATTGTGTTGCTGGCTGTGAAGGTGTGCGGGTGTGTCTGAAGCATCTAGTGACGCTTCTAGCTTCTCCCGCCAAAAGTGTGAAAGTAGCCTATTTTTATTTTATTTTTGATACGGGATGATCTGTGGAAATACTCCAAATTAAAAAAAAACACTTTCTTAACACACTAGAACGATTCCACATTTGTAATCTGGAAGGTCGCGGGTTCGATTCCCGATGAGGTCATTCGATTTTTCAATTTGCCTAATACATCCTGCCACACTATGGCCCTGGGGTCGACTCAGCCCCCTAACAGAAATGAGTACCTGGGGGTAAAGGACGGCCAGCGTGTGAGGCTGACAACCTCACCACCATCTATGAGCCGATTGCCTAGAAAATGAGGGAGCCTCGACGGTTCACAATCCCGTGGGCTTCCACGGCCTGTTAGTTAGTTATTTAGAGAGGGTGGGTTTCCCCATGCACCGCGACCAGTTTGATCTATTGTGCTGCTTCCCTCTATGATATTCTACCAGTCTCTTTACTCTACAGATAAATGGTGCGTACCATCAGTCCCGCCGAGCAAGCGAGTTCGGCCACTTGCTTAGCGGTGTCTATAATGCTTCCCTCATCTATCAGAGGCCTTAGAGACTATTGTTGGGCGGTAAACGTCCTGGAATTTGGTTCAGTGATCCCCTTTGGGGATATGAGGTTCTTTTACGTGCCGTAAAGTTACGACACGGGACACACAGCTTAAAGTCCCTCCCGGAGGACTTGTTCCCCGAATTTTTCCGCCCTTAAAAATTCGACGACCTCCGCCGGGTATTTGAACCCGCGTACTACGAGTCATGAGGTGGGAACGTTACCTCTAGACTACGGAGGCCGCTTCCACGGCCTGTTACATGGATACCTATACCTCTGTCTATTTTTATAACTTTATAAACTGTAGATCTCACTTTTTAAAACACAAATTAGACATTTCAGGGAACTTTAGCTATATTGACCATTAATGGATCCATTTTGAAGCTAAATGTTCAACAGAAGCGAAATATACGAGTATTTGTGATTTTGCATGCGCACGCCTTAAAATGGCCGGCAAGCCCGAAACGTGTAGCGTTTTTAATCTGACGTAATAAATAGACTGATTCGTTGGTACATCCAATGCAGTCACTTGTTACGCAACGGCCAGAATATCGCGTGCTGCGCGACGGCACAGGAAACTTGACTGTATGTTCACAATAGGACGCAAAGGGAGTATACTAGTAAAGTAGGTCTCGGAGACGTGGAACGAACCGGCCTGGCTCATGATAGGAACCAGTGTTCCAGCTTCCATAAAGTTCTGGGAGTATCTCTAATAGCTGAGCAACTGTTAGCTTCTGAAGAGAGACTACCGCATGGAGCTGGTCAGTCCTCATGCCTCTAGCCGCTAGTGGCTGTGAAGTTCCACAGATTGTCGACCTCTTAATAAGGTTATAGTGTGTGGTAAGCCTCACGTTCCGGCCGCCATGCCCTCAGCGAGATTCTGTGAACATTGTGCGGACGCGGGAAACAGGAGAGCCAGTGGCATGGATCCGTTGGGTGTGCAGATGACCCGTGTGCCTTGGAGTCTTATTTAACGGCGCCGTCAGCAGCTACATTATGTGCTGTCGAATGGTAGCTTGGGCGGGATTTGGAAGGAAACGGCACTGGCTTTATCGATACTATCCCGAAAATTGCCTGGAGAGACTGGGGAAAGCCACGTAAAGACCCAGTCATGAGAACCAGCTCTAGACTTGCATTCTTAATGTCCTCGATTCGAACCTCGACCAGGACACAGATTATCGTGACTGGGGTATTTCTTTGTGAGTTTCGGAGGAACATGTCGCCTGTATCATCAGGGTCGAAAAATAATCCAAGCAGGAAACCAGCATAAAGCTATTTGAAAGTAGAGCTGGAGCCGACATGTTCCTCCGAAACGTCGGTTCACTTTAAACGGACTACAGGGTGTTATATCGCAGGAGACATATCTCGTCCTACAATTCGACGCTGAGTTTGGCGAAGTAGCTGTGTTGTGTAAGCACACTCCTGCGTTCAGATCTGTGTCGGCTCTTGTGGCACTTGTTTTCATAAGATAAGCCATTTCACTGAAGCGCAAAGTGGCCCACTTTCTTCGTCTCCGATCGAAATGGCTGAACTTTGATCACAGGAAGCAACGTCGCGTTGTCTGTCGCACGATAAAACCGTGAGGCGGGTATTCTGGGTTCAGTCCCGGCTGAATTCACTTCAGCTTCATGACCGACGGAGTGCCACAGATTTTTGTCCAATTTTCTTCATCTTTACCCTACCAATGATCATTCAGCCATTGCTCAATACTCATCTCTGGGCGCTCCGTGGCCAAGCGGCACATTGTCACATCCTCGGCAGTCAGGGAGATCGGCTGGCAATGTAGCACACAACCACGCAGCACGCGAACTTGTAACTGCATGAAACGCAAAGAGGGGATGCGACCGAGCGGATTGACGTCGGTTCGAATCTCAGCAGGGACACCGCATCCTCCTGGGGCTTGGCTAATTATCCGAAATCCTTTCCGATCAAAAACAAACACGTGAGGACGAAACGTAAACAAAACCTAATTTTCGCCTTATGTTTCTGTCTCCATTTTAAAGACCGATCAGTTAGCGCTATTGGGTCGCTGTTTGTATCGAGACTCACACGAAACCCATAATTACAATGTATGGGCAAAATGCGGAACGTTAAACAAGGTGGTACATATAGTTATCTATTTCCATTTAGTTCCCAGGTTAAGAATCCGTGGAGCGTACCTCCACTCTCCATACGTTTTCATGGCACAAGAATTAATTTACCTTGCTCTTACAATATAATAACCGGTGCGCTTTGGAGAGTTAAGCAGGAGCCGAAAGCGCCTGTCGGGAACGCCCGGAACGGCTGTGTCCATGCGTTCCTTTCCCTCCTTCCAGGAAGAACCGACGGCGAGGAGTTCCGTTACGGCAGCCCCGCAACAAATGAACGCAATGTACGCATGCCGCCGGGCCCGGTTGCCCCAGCCACCTGTGCGGCAACGTGGGAAACCGGGTTCAATGCCCCAGGAATCTCCTCGTACGAAGAAATGGATTGGTTCATTGAACCGGTTAAACCGTATGCGTTTTTCCCCTGCGGCGCGTGTTCCGTGTCTGTCGCGTCGCTTCAGGAGGCGCGGTCCTCCGCCCGCGCACCGTTGCCGTGGAACATTTGCTTACTTTATTCACAAAGCGATGGTCACCACTTAGAACGAGATTAAGCCATAACGGGACGGACAGCTGTCGTTGCCGTTACGCTCTTGCGCAGAGTGGCAACTTTCTGTCGTTTCCTGCGCCACGCCGCTGCGCACAGAGCCTTGGTTCCTCCTGACGTTTCGTCTGGTGCGGCTCTCGGCTCGGTGTATATTCTGGGATGTGACGCCGTGCAGTCCGGTAAATGTTTGCCGACGTTTCGGAGGAACGCGATGCCTCCACCCGAACCAGCGCAGTACGTTCTTCCAAAACATCTGTCAACTTGTAAACTAGACGGCGACACGTCCCAGAAGATGGCGCCTTATTTGGGGGGCAGAATAACCCAGTCGATATAGCGATTAGGATATGGGTTAGACAATCATGGTTCGACTCCCGGCTGGGGCAAGACAGAGAAGTGTTTTCTCTTTCTTCCCCACAGTGTCACACCGGTCTTGGTGCCCGCCCAGCCTCATGTTCAATGGATACAATTCTTAAGATGTTCTTCTGCGAGGGTAAAGCGGCCAAGTGAGAAACAAGGTGTGAAAAAAAGGTATGAAAAAGGTGTGAAAATGTTGTGAAAATGGTGTGGAAAAGGTGTGAAAGAAGGTGTGAAAGAAGGTGTGAAAAAAGGCGTGAAAAAGGTTTGAAAGTAGGTGTGAAGAAAGGTGTGAAAATGGTGCGAAAAAGGTGTGAAATAAGGTGTGAAAGAAGGCGTGAAAAATGCGAAACGTGTGAAAGAAGGCGCGAAAAATGTGAAACGTGTGAAAAAAGGCGTGAAATAAGGTGTGAAGAAAGGTGTGAAAAAAAGGTTTGAAAGTAGGTGTGAAGAAAGATGTGAAAAATGGTGCGAAAAGGCGTGAAAGAAAGTGCGAAAGAAGGTGTGAGAAAACGTGTGAAAAAAGCGTGAAAATGGGTGCGAAAAAAGGTGTGAAAGAAGGTGTGAAAAGGGTGTGAAAGATGTGAAGAAAGGTGTGAAAACTGTGTGAAAAAGATGTGTGAAAGGTGTGAAAAAGGTGTGAAAGTAGATGTGAAAAAAGTTGTGAATTTTGATGTGAAAATAAGGTTTGAAAAAGGTATAAAACGGTGTGAAAAAAACGTGTGAAAGAAGGTGTGAAAAATGTGTGAAAGAAGGTGTGAAGAAATGGTTGAAAAAAGTGTGAAAAAGTGAAAAATTGTGGAAAAATGTGTGGAAATAGGTGTAAAAAAGGTGGGAAAATGTGTGAAAAAGGTGTTAAAACAGTGTGACAGAAGGTGTGAAAAATTGTATGAAAAAAGGCGTGAAAAAAGTGTGAAAGTAGGTGTGAACAAAGGTAATCCATCATAGAACTGTTCAAGAAATGAAGTCAGAGCTTGTAACAGTTTAAACACGCTGTTCCTTTGTTTGCGCCGCGAAAGTTCGTCAAGAGATGGAGACTGGCCCCGAATAATGGGCCACACTGAGTGTTTCTGTTTTTGCCTGACGACGGAGACAGAACCAGTTTCTGTAACTAAGACAAGAGGTGCAGTATGTCTCCGTGTGCGCTGCTTCTGTGGAGGCGGCCAGGAGCCTCAATTTCTGTGCAAGTACTTCTCTGGCCTGTAGTCACAATAGCACTTCTTGAGAAGCTGACAGTCACTCAGTAACTCAACAAATGTTCCGCCATATGTGGAAGTGCAGTGTTCATTACCGTATTTGCAAAAACATGCCACTAGTCCTTGTTCCAAGCTAAATGGATCCATTCCTCGCCCTCCAACCACATTTCTTGAAGTTTTGTTTTACTCCAACTCTCCCATTTAGTCTTTCCCATCTTAAGTCGCCTCTTTGTGTATTTCAGTTCTGTCATGTGTGCTGCTCACCCTGCCCATCTGCTTCCGTTTATGTTCTGAAGTAAATTGTCCCATACACATTTCTCAGATTCCACGTTCTGTGTGTCTCCCTGCTGTTTGGGTCGTTCCAACGAATGCGTCCAGGTCAGAGATCCGGATGACATGCTGACATTGCACGGCGAGGAGTTGCTAACCCCACGCCACTCCTCCAGGCCAGAGGCTGTCCGCGATTGCTTATTTAGCTGTCCTCTGTATCTGACCAGGGATCTTCTAGCAGCCATCTGACAGTCGCATTTCCTTCTGCTCTGTGTTTCAGAGCAACACTACGCTGCAGCGGACTCCAACAGTTCGACTCCGACAAAGTCGTTCGTCCCATGCAAAGTGTGCGGCGACAAGGCGTCGGGCTACCACTACGGCGTCACGTCCTGCGAAGGATGCAAGGTAATGTGCTCATCGCAACGTCCTCATTCCTGTGGGTCTGGGTGACACTTCCTGAACATGAGACACCGCTTCTGAATTTGCAGAGAGAAAGGAGCGTGTTCTATGTAGCTCAAGTTCCATCCCCTGTTTGTCCCAAATAATATTACTCCAACAATACAAAACGATTCCTGTGCTATTGAGCAATACTTGGTTTGTTTTAAGCGTAAATGGAAATAGAAGTTAATTACATATCCTGCAAATTCGGCAGGATTGCTGCTTCAGAATGTTCGCCAGATGTAGGTAGTCGTGGCAGAGGGTCAATAAATAAGATTTGTTCACTCAGTTCACCAATCAGACAAGAATTCCACCCTCATACATTTCTCCACAAGAAAATCTTCACCTTCTCACGCCACTCCAGCTACTCCATACCAGCCCACTGACCGTCACGTGACATACATGACCTGCAAATTGCTGTTCATTTTATGATACTAGGAATAAGCATGCGCAAATGCACGTTCATGCTACCATTGCCAAGCCGTCATGTGGCGCCTCCACCTGCGTTCACGCGAACTCGTTTCAGCTGACGCGGAGAGGGCGTTAAATTCTTTATTTATACGCTGAAAGTGGCAGACAGAGGGAGGGTTAATATATATGGGACTTATCATTCACTCTTCAAATTCGCCGTTCAACATCTGTGGAGAAGCCAAAGATGAGAGCGGGAAAGAACATTAAGGGAATTGAAAGATTATCCATCTTTTCGTCTCGATATTTCTTTCATCACAGACGGAGCAGACTGATGGGTTCTTTCTGAGAGCCCATAAATTACACAGATACTGGGTCGAAACCCGTCTCAGATCCGAAGGCACGTTTCAGGTGCGTGGTGATGTAAGCAACAAAATTCATGGAGCAGAGTCCTTTTGGAAAGGCTACAATAGCTCAGTTGGTCAATAAATTTCCCTAAAAACAGTTTGGTTCAAGCGTTAAGGTTTCTCACTTGCATTCCGGAAGTGTTCGGTTCTACTATTGGTCTGTACACCGACTGTACTAATATTTTTCCTAGTTTTCCTGAGTCCCTACAAGTAAATGTCGGTACAGGATCAGAAATGAAGCCACGGTTGCTTCTTTGCCCATCTCTGCCTCTTCGTTATTCTCCTATGAACCTATCACTCGAGGCTTTACTCTCTGACACACCGACAGAGAACCGTGAACTTTGATACCGGGGGCTATTACTGAAATTTGTCAGAACAATCCAATGTTGCTTAAAACTGGACACCGCAAGAAGAGCGGCACGCATTTCTGTGCACATATCGAGCGTAACTCGGCAACTGTTGGAACGAGATGTCTCGAACCAACTCTGTGAAGAAGACGGGAGCACATCACAGTCTTTCCGTAATTCCTTTGCAGTAAACTTTGTACTCACCGTGTGACAGTGACATTGCGATCACACCCGAAGTTTGCCGAAGTATCTCACTGTGGATAACAGTTAAATGAAGCTTCATATCTATAACCCAGCGCGTTCCTCTAATTCAGTGTTTCCTTTTCGAAATCAAAACGTTTTTACGCAGCTCCTAACAGTTCTTATATACGAAGCTAAAAAAACTGCACCACAAATAACTGACGATAACAATAAATAATTGTTAAGCAAGGACACGAGATCAATATCTTACTTAACCACCAAATTATCTTCTTCATTAATTCAGAGAATCAGAATTCCCCGTTCTAACTCTCAAACTAGGGGCATGCGGTAGCGTAGCTGGTTGTGGCACTATGCCACAAGGGGGAACGTCGCGGGTTCGAGTCCTGATGAGGTGGATTTTTTTTTTTTTTTTAGTTTATCTAATCGTTCCAGTCGCACAATGGCCCTTGGGTCGACTCAGCCTCTAACAGAAATGAGTACCAGGAATCTTCATGTGGGGTAAAGCACGGCCGGCGCGTAAGGCTGACAACCTTACCGCCATCTGTGAGCTGATTGTCTAGAGAAAATGCGGGAGCCTTGACGTTTCACAACCCTATGCGGCTTCACGACCTGTTAGAGGGATAGCTTTTTTTTTTACCCTTTTTACCTCTTTCAAATTCGTATTTGTAACCACCATAACGTCCTCACTTCCGTACTACTCTTGTCAGGTGGTCGACCGGGCGAAGCCCGAGGCCCGTAAGTGAAAATTATGCTTTCACTCCCCCTCAAAATAAAGAAGCTCTCACCTCTCCCCTGACTCCCCCTTTTCCCCGGGTTTCAGAAGCAACTGAGACTGACACGCGCTTGAGCTCCCCTGAACGTATCAATGGAGAGGGGGCATGATGGCGTGACCCCCGTGTGCTGTCCATTTCTGCCCCCAGCGCACACAAAGCCCACAGATTTCGGTTTCTATGTCCTTCCTCTCGCTACTGCAGTGTGGGGGTGCAGGAACCGTCAGAGCCCCACCGCTCTGTGGCAAGGTGTTGTGCAGGTTTCATGTTTCCGTGGCGATGTGGCGTGGCACCGTATAGTCTGGCAGAAGTTTACTACCATTTCGGAGGCAAGTGCTGCTTCCACCTCCAGGATCGCAGAGTCCGCCGACCAAACAAGCAGCTTGGCTTAATATTTTACCCTTGAGGTGAAGGCGGAGGTGCCAGACTACACGGATTCATACCTCAGGAGACACTCTTCATACTCAGTAGGTGAGAGACTGGAGCCGACAGTGTAACCTGTTGATAAGAGCATGTTCTGTTTCAGGGCTTCTTCAGGCGAAGCATCCAGAAGCAGATCGAGTACAGGTGCCTGAGGGACGGCAAGTGTTTGGTCATCAGGCTCAACAGGAACCGATGTCAGTACTGTCGGTTCAAGAAATGTCTTGCCGTCGGGATGTCCCGCGACTGTGAGTAGGCGCCCCACACTCAAGCTTTCCGCTTTCAGTTTCCTTCCACATCCCCGCACAAACGCCTGCCGATGTTGATGTGAAGTGTCAATTGTCTTAGTCCGAACAAAACGAACTCCGAGGCTTTAGTCCGCAAGCGAACTATACCGACCGAGCGATCGCCGCTTGTCGGCGAAGATAGTGCCAACGGCCGTGGGGATTCGTGGCGCTGAACACGCGACACCTCTATCCGCTAAAGTTAATTTAGTCCGATTTCAACAAAAATTCAAACAGGACGACAAACCGCAATTCCCCAATTCCAACTTTAATGAAGATACATTTACCGGTGCATGCGGACAGACTAGACTGGCGAATCTAATTGGCGCATTTTTGTTTCAAGTTGCTCGTTGAGAAAGCGTCAAAAGTAGTTAAATGTGGAAATTACTTGAGGCTTGCAGAAGCCAGTAAAAGTATATCGGTAACTACTCAGGTACTTTCACCGGAAATGTAATATAGAGCGTACTATCTTCTAAAATGTCTTCAGTTTCACAAATTTGTTCATATCCCGGGTTTTTGGAAGAATTCTATATACTTTTTTCCTTTGCTACACCAACTCTTCCAGGAACCGAATTCAATATGGAAACATTTGTTTTGAATACACATAACGATTGATACAAAGTAGTATTGCTATCGCGTGCCCTCAGTGAGGAAATGGCGGATGGAAGTTGAGAGAAGTGAGCAGAAAGGATGTTTCTAGTTCTGCGATTTTGGTGTGCATCGTGATCAATTTGAATTAATGCTGCACTTTTGGGATCAAATGTTTTTACAACATTCCTGACCTTTTCTAAATGTTCGGTATTACAACTCACTGCACACAGCCACGTGCCCAGAGCGTTAAAATTGTCTGTGACAGAAGTGGAACGTTCGGTGCTACTGCTTTAAAGGCTTCTTTTCTATGTCTTCTTCACAGAAGAAACCAACTTGTCAACAAGCGGAAAATTTGCAAGAATTATTACTGCAACACGGTGCAACCAACGGGCAAGGCAAGTCAAATGTGCCATATTTGGAAATATAATTTTAAGAGCAGTACCGGCTTTGATCATATAACTTGCAGCATCAGTCACAAAGAACAGTACGGGCTTATACCGAATGTAATTCGGCCATAGTAAATTCATGGAATCGATAAAAATTTCCGAAACTGCAGAGCTACCTGTGGTTTTATATTGCTTTACCGCAAGAAGATATTGTGTGGATTGTTCATTCTTAGTAGTGGATCCAACTACGTGTATAATATTTGCAATAAGCCGTCCCTCACAGCCTTGTGTTTCGTCGATTAATACCCACACAAAATTATCTTGAATCTTATCTCTAATGTTTTCAGTTGTAAGATCGTAACTCTGCTTCACGTAATTTTTGCGCACAGTGGATTCTTCCGGCACTTCGCGCTGTTTGTACTTCTCTATGAAGTTTCTCAGAGTAGGATTGGGTAGTTTCCACAGCGGAATAGTATTTACCGCTAAAAAGGTTTCGCACATGTCAAAGAAGAACTGTGAAAAGCAGATGACGGAGGCTTGCAGGCTGAAAACAAAAAGTGGTTTTAATATTAACTAATACTCTGGAATGTATACAGATCTGTCAGTTTTATTGTTACACCGGCGCTCACTGTTGTGTATTGAAAAATTAAAACAGTCAAGAAACGGGAACGGGGAAGTGGGTGGGGTACCCATGACGTTGCTGAACATTCGGTTATCGTCTCAGTTCGCTGCTGGACACGCTTGGTGCCACATGTGGCGTGTGTTTCAATTATTACACGAAATTTCAAGCCCCAAATACCGTACGTAGGAGTACCGTCATCTGGACGGTTCCACTGTGACCACCACTGACACGAAAAGCCGTTACAAGGTGATCCAGCTGCAGGATATACGTGTACAGCAAATGAAATCAAACGTTGGTCCGTGCTTCCATATTTCCGTGTAACCCAAGAATGAAGACACCCCGATGTGATGCTGCAGAGGGACACCAGTTTACTCGAAATAACAAAAGCCGGGCGAGGTTGGAGTGCCAAATTCATGCGCCGTGAAGGACTGTCGCCCAAGCAGTCCAACTGATTTTCAAGAGAAGCTGCTAAACGTCTAGCAGTACTTTATTCAACAGAGGAAGAAACAGAACTCTGTGTTTAGGCATGCAGGAAATGTACAGGAGTTGGCGGTGTGTTTCGATATGTCTGGCAATTACGCTGTCGTTACGAAAGGTGCAGATAAAGTCAAGATTAGAGGCGCTGGTTTCGGAAAACAGCATGCAATGCTGATGCTGTGCACAACTGGTGATGGCCGTAAATTATTCTGAACTAAACCGCAAATGCATACCTAAGAATGGTCTGTTCCATTAAGACGTTATTGTTCATACACAAAAAAGGAAAGATGAGAGCTGATTTGCTGGAACATTGGCTGAAAACTTCTGTAAAAGACGCCCTCAAGCTCTGCGTAACCCACCAGGTATGTTAGCCCTTGACGCATTTCGTGGGTATTTCTGCAGCACTGAAAGTTAAAATCTGAGAGGAACGAGTATAACTTGGTTGTGATTCCTGGTGGCGTGGCAAGCCAACTTGACATATCGATGTTTCCGTTAATAAGCTACTTAACTTAACGAGGCTTGGTTGCTGTCAGAAAACCTCTCAGTAACAATATACGGAAAGATGAAGAGGACATCCACTTTAGAACTTGCGGAATGGATTTAGGTTGCCTGGAAGAAAGTAATAGGTAAACAGAGAAACGGTCTTAGGGACAGTTTCGATCTTGAATGCCCTGATTTAAAAAGTGACAAGAAAAATCCGTATGCTCAACGTGAGACTGGGTGCACAAATGAAATGAACAGCGAACAGATACGTTTGTTTAATTTGCATCTTCAGCTCTGTGTTGACCTGTGTTTATTAATACAGATTTTTTTGTTGTTAGGATATTGACAATTTCTGTTGTAATGCATGTCCTTTCTCTTGCCCTGAAACCTGGTTTTAAAACAAACGCGCGTCTCTCAGTCGATGGCATCTTAGGACCTGCTTGCGTGCCGAACGTTTCATGGGATGGCTGTGTCAGAGCACGTGGCGACACTCCTCGTTCCACGCCATTCACCATCCGATCCATTTGACACTGTTGCCAATTGCAAATAAGTGAAATTGAACTTCTCTCACGGCGTGTCATGATTACTGACCCCTTTGAGATGTGAACCCTCTGTGACAGCTGTGCGGTACGGGCGTGTCCCCAAGAGGTCCCGGGAGCGGAGTGGGGAGGATTCTGCGGCCCCTGCGCCACGTGTGTCCTCCTCGGACACCGAACAGTCAGATGCCGAGACGAAACAGCTGGCCGTGTACGACGTGATCCTGACGGTGTCGCAGGCCTTCCACGCCAACTGCGGCTACACCGAGGAGCAGACCCGAGGCCTCGTACGGAAACCTCTGCAGGCGCAACCGGTCTGTACCCTGTACCAAGCTGTCATTCTTTTACTTCTGCCCCTCCCACAGGCTGGAGCAAATCAGCTGACAGTAGCATGAAACTTACATTGCTTGAAAAGCACAATAGATCACTGTAGGTCGCGGTGCAAGGGCCGAGAAGGCCCACCCCTTGTGGCTAGAAGTGCAAGCACACCTGAGGTGTCAACTATACGGATATTAAGAGTACTATCTTCTGGGATATAATGCTGTGTAGTCCGTTAAAATTCAATCGACGAGTCGGAGGAACATGTCGCCTCCATGCTAAGGGTCGAAGATTCAGCCGAGCAAGAAATCATAGACTACACGGCGTTGTATTGTAGAAGATAGAACTCATTCATAACCATTCTGTGAGAACCTCAAATTATATATGGATGTTGGACATTGTCTCAGCTATATCTGATATGCACGACGTTTCGGAGGATGGCTGTACACCGTCTTGAGGTGCTGGATCTCATGACAATGACAGATATTTACTATTTATTCTTATATTTGTGGCGATGGTTTGGATGGATCCTGGAGCCATTTCAATACCAGACTAAAGCACTGTGCTAACTGTCACACCACACCCCACTCTGGCATTGTTGTATGTACAGAAACAATATTAAAATTAGCAGCATCTACACAACTGTGTACCACTGTGAACAGTGGCTTAACTCAGCTTGTGCAGTGAGCAGACCGAATGGCCAGGGAATTGGGGTTGGATTCCCGGGGGAAACCACTGGTTCTGAGGCTCACCTGACCTCCTATTCAGTGGGTACTTGGGGCCGTTTCCACAGTGATAAAGCAGCCAGAACATGTAGCTGATCGCTAACTTCCATCTAGTGCTGAGCTTAGCGTTACATGGAGCTATACCTGTTTTCATAGTGTGGTGCTTAATTAAGTCCAGGGACAACTTCGCCTCTGCTTTTAATTAATTTCCTCACAAAGAACAATTTTGAAATACCCGTTTCACAAGATGGAAAGTGAGTAGGTGCACAGACATTTTGACAAGACATTGCAGTACATCGTACCTGGTGGTGTCAACATTTTTATTGATGTTTCAGCCTGTAGCAGCTGGAAGTTCGAGTCCCGAGGGTCCAGAAGTGGCATCCTCCACAGCAGAGTCCCTGGAGCAGCAGCGAGTGTGGTTATGGCAGCAGTTTGCATCACGAGTTACTCCAAGCGTCCAGAGGGTGGTCGAGTTTGCCAAGAGAGTGCCAGGTACATTGCTTGGGTAAAAGTAAAAGTAAGTAAAAGTATCCGTGTAAGAGGCCGTGGAGGCCCATAGAGTTGTGAGATGTTGAGATTCCCACATTTTCTAGACAATGATGGCGGCAAGGTTGTCAGCCTTATGCACCGGCCACCCTTTACCAACAAGAACATTCCAAGAATATCCCTGGTAAACATTGCTTGGGTAACAAGACTGACCTCAGTGGCAGGCCCACACACTATGAAGCTCCTCATTACTCCATTTATTTCCCCCAATTTCAGCACCACTCTCTTAGGATGAGAACCTGGGATTTAGAGTCATTTTCTGGCCACTAGCCTGAGTAGATCATTTAAGCACATGCATTGCTGGTAGAGAAATATTTCCTTCTGAATCCGGCCATAAGTTCAAGAAAGATATCTGACACCTCATAGCTCAGTCTTTCTGAGTCGGACAAGTTGTCCCTCACCCACTGTCTAGTTTGTAGTACTGGATGGAGAGGAAGTGTTGCCATTCCAGGAAACTAAGACAAACATAACAGGGTGAGAGCAAGACTGTGTTCTTTTCAGGTTTCTGTGACCTAAGTCAGGATGATCAGCTGATCCTCATCAAGGTTGGTTTCTTTGAGATCTGGCTGGGTCATGTAGCACGACTTACATCAGATTCCTCGCTTACCTTTGCTGATGGCACCTACATCACCCGTCAGCAGATGGACCTCATGTATGATGTATGTAACCATATCCAACATGTAACTGCCAAAACTGATTCACATTCAATTAGAGATGGAATGTACTTAAGCAGTGTCCTCACTCTGTAACCAGCCAAGCAACAAGTCTCAGACAAAGGCCCAAACTTAAGATTGAGTTTCTGATAGTGTGCTGCCTGGTCAGAGCAATGGCACAAATTGGGGTGTAGTGATAGCTGAATATGGAGCAATAGTGGAATGGCCGTTAGGAGCGGAAAATAGAAGGAACTCATAGGGAAACTTGCTCATTGCCATTTTGTCCACCATGAATCTTACATGAAAGGACCAAGGATTGTACCTGGTGAGATGCCAGGGCTGCAGCATGACCCTGAACTATACAGCTTTTAAATTATTCTGTTTTAAATTTTTCATATATCTCTGCCTGCAACTGCTACAGGGTTAATACTATCCTACCACTTTGAGTTCAAGCACTCAATAACAGACAGTAGTGGACCTGTAATGCAGTAATGTTGTGTAAGATAATAAGTCTGTTAGGTCTAAGTATGCTTCTGTGTCTTCAAGTTTGTGTTGAATTCTCTGCTTCTCTTTCTTGCAGCCCGAATTTGTGTCGTCACTGTTTCACTTCGCGTCTACGCTAAATGCATTTGCTCTCAATGACACAGAGTTGGGCCTTTTCTCTGCTATAGTCCTCCTCACCGCTGACCGTCCGGGGGTCACGGACCTCAAGACTATTGAGCATCATAAGGATCGCCTCATTGACGCCCTGAAAGTGCAGGTGGGTCTCGCTAGAGTTGCTTATTTATATTTGTAAGTCAGGGCAGTTGTGATAAGTGGTCAGAACAAGAAGTTCTGGGAAGACTGTATGATGCCAACTTCATATGAAACCTGTCCGTGTAGGGTACATGGTGATGCTGTCATTCACTTCTGTGCAAATTCCTATTGCAGCATGTTTTTACTACACAGATGTAAGTAATATCACCCTGCCATATATTTTTGGTCTTCCATGGGGTTTTGACTTCAAAATTCTGCATATTTCTTGCAATATCTACGTTAGCCTCATATATATCTCTTCATATGTGACACTGGTTTGGACAGGTATGCCGCAATCACGCGAGTGAGCCACAGATGTTGGCCAACCTGCTGCTCAAGCTACAAGAGCTGAAGAACCTAGGCGCAAAACACTCCGCTCACTTGGACTGGTTCCGCCTCAACTGGGCCAAGCTGAGACTACCCCCACTCTTTGCGGAGATCTTTGACATTCCTAAGTGTGAGGAGGACGTACAGTGAGAGGTGAGTGTCACGTCTCAGAAATCCTCTGTTTTGCCTTGAAGGAGTGTGGAATCATACAGATTCAATGAATGTAGATCCAGATATGACATCTGAACATTTGTGTGGCCAAGCAAACAGACCTGTTTGCACAGATTCTTAAAATGTGCCTAGAAAACAAAGAAACGGCCAGTACTCATGCGTGGGAATCATTTGTATTCTGAGATTTTATTTTAGTGGTGGAGGCTTTGCTCCACGCCCTTGCAATCCAGCTATAGTATGTAGTACTGAAGGAATACAAAGCACAGGTTCCATGTCGCATTTCTAATTATGAAAATTATGAGGAGCTACAGGAGACCATTGTTGGTAGGTCCGCAACTAGCACATGCTCCAGTCTGTCAGTGCTCTGTTATTACCATAATTTGAAGCAGCACCATGATATAGACAGATCAAGAGCTGATTAATACAATTTAATTTTTGCCAACAGGATTATAGGAGCCAACATTCACTTGTTTCTCTTCTGTCATACGTCTCTACTCTGCTGTTGGAACTTGGTACACACAGATTTGACTGTTCCACCCAGGCCTTGGAGACTCTGCCAGGAGAGTTGGTGGTCACTGGGCACTGCATGCTACGTATCAGTGCAGAAGCGTTGTCTCTACAAAAGGGTGCGTGAAGTGGAATGCTACATGTGCTGACATCTATATTTCATGGGGGTTATTACAACTAAACAGAGGAGTGTAGCCCAACAGTTTATTTCAAACTGATTGCACCACCACCCCTAACTTTCCTCTCCCTTTTGGCAAAGCTAATATATCAGCTGACAGACAGGTAGAGTCAGTGGGGAGACAGTGCATGGTCATCTGCAAGACAACAATATAGTGCTCTCTCTGTCTCTCTCTCTCCCCCCACCCCTTTTCTTGCTCAATGGTTGTTAAATAATGTGCTAAAGATGACATGAAGGTCACAATAGAGCTAGGTGTAGCTCCACTCCACTTGCACCCCCACAATCTATTTTTATCATTACCTGTGCATCTACATTCAATAGGCCTATGTCTATGACCTTGGCAATATACCTCCCACTATGTGAGAAAATGGTTAGCTCTTAACATTAATTTATTACTTTACCGTGTTCTTTGCAGACACGTGTTGCTCACATACTTTGTGCATGGAAACATATCATAATATATAAATAAGTAAGTAAGGTAGCAAAGTATTGTGCATTTCAAGCATCTGGCATCTTGACAGATCTTAAAATTCCTCTTTATGAAATATATTATAATGTATATTCGATGTTGTGTAGTTGTAAATATTTATTGAAATAGAGATGTTATGAACTCATTATTATATTTATAAGTATCGAGGTTTTGGGCGATGTTAGTCGGGGGATGGGATGGGCAAGTTAAGGAATAATATATAAAAATATATATAAAAATAAAACTCTTTTTGTTATGATGGTAAGCTTGTTGTTAGACCAATCATATCAAGACACTCTTTCTGAAGGGATGGCATGCAGGGACAACGTCAACATCACATCACAACATTGTTTCTACTGCTTACATTGCTGCTGTTTGCTTAGTTTGGTAGCAGCATGCAGAACAAACCATGATAATTCTCATCACATAATGTGTTCAAAATGAGAACAGCCGTACTGCTCTTTCCTACTGAGTATTAATTAGTAATAACAATAATAACTGTTCTTCAAGCAGATGGAGACACTAGGGGTGGAATGGATGAATGGTAACATGAATATTGTAAGGAGGGAGGGAAGGAATGCATATGATATATAGGAGGAATTGTGTAGACACTTCTTCAGCCCTTAGTCTTGGTATGTCCTCTAAGTACAAAAACATTCTGTCATATTGCGTTATAATATAAATAATTATGAAATGTACTTCATACTAACGAAGCATACAATCTAAGCAATGTTTGTATTATGCATGCATGTGTGTCTGTGTGAGAGAGAAAATGGTTGTTGGTGAATGGATTAATTAATGAAAGCAAGAAGAGTGAAAGATTGAAATGAGTGAGTAATATTTATCACGACTATGCATACAAGTAAAGCAACCATGTGAAGCATTAAAGACAAGCAAATGGCACAAAACATTCTTGATTTTCAACTTATATGCAGCAAAGTATCATTCCTTCTGTTAATGATGACAGGTGTTCCTATGCTAAGGAAGGGATGCAGCAGAATTTCAGAGCGCAACATAGAAAGCATGTATTGTCTAAACAAAGACTGAGCTGTGTGTCTTATTTCTTTCAGTGACATTACCACATTTTTTTGCAGCAGCAGCTTCATTACAGGCTTACAAGAACATATCTTTGAAAATTGAAAGCGATGTTTTTGTTGATGGTAGACAAAGGCGATGCATCATTCTTTAAAATGTACAATGCCTAGGACTCACCTTATATGTAAGTTTGACAAGACAAAGCCTGCATCTTGTAGGCCACCCAGAACAAACATGCTTCTTAGAATAAAGGTATCAAAAACTGCATCTTTGTTTAGTATTTGAAAGTATATATGTTGAAAGAAACATCATATTTTAAAATTTATTTATATTAAAAAAGGAACTTTCTATTAGCTCAACTCTTTGAAATGGACAACTCAATAACAACTGCTGATATGACGTTTGAAAGATGTTCAAGATATGTAGAGAATAATATTCTGTGAGACATTCCAGTCACAAATTGTACACCACTACCTTTACTGTACTGGTTGTTGGAAGATTACTTATTGTGTTTTCCCTAATATTTTATATCGAAAATTCTGTTGAAAGCTGTTGTCTCTGTGGGTTTTAATAAGTTCTATATATGTACTTAACTTTATGGGAATTTTAATAATTCTAAAAATGATACTGCCAGTGATATAAACCTGTGTTACTAGAATGTTATGTTGTCTTCGTACAAAGTGAAACGAAAGACCTTTATTTCCTGTACTTAAAGACTGCAGCAGAAGTAGTGCTGGTCAGTCCTGTGTATGCACAGATCTCACATGTAATTATTGAAACAATTTGAAAGGAAAAATAATTCACCTGCAATAATCATGTTGTATTTCAAAAATACGTTACAAATTATTAAAATGCATTGAACGATTTTATGATGTAATATGAATTAAAACAATGTATGAAATATTATTGTGAATGATGAAGAATTTCCATTTCTTTTGTCCAGGTGTTAAACTATTTAAGTATGAAAAGCAGCTGTATGAGCATATTTCTGTTTCTAAAGAGTCAATACTTTCTGTTTGTAAGAGGATATGCTTATGTATGTTTAGTGATGGCATGAAAAGGGGCCAGAACCCAAAGTAATACTGCTTACTTTCCAACCCTTGTCAAGGTCAGAAGAAGTGTAAGTATGTTGTTTGCAGTGGTCTGCCGTTGGCTTGTTTTTCTGCTAGATAATTCATAGTAACCAAGAAATAAAGGGGTGGAGTGAAAGAGGGCCTCTTGTAAGTAAGGTTACTGCCATGAGTAGCCACACCACCAACCTTTCACTGCCTCAGCTTATCTCTATAAAGAAGTATGTATAAAAGACAAACAGAAATGATATCTTATCTCTTTATGGTTTAGGTTCTAGTGGATGGGAGACATATTCTTTAACAAACATTCTTACTATAATGTTGTTATATCAGAAATGTTATTTTTTGTGTGTATTTTATTTTGCACATAAGAATTTTATCTGAATCTTGATAACTTGGTTACATGTTACTGTAATATAATAATCACTGTTGATAATTCTTATTTGCTTTAAGTTATATTGAAGAAATGGACACACATATTTGAGTGTTATACAAAGGTCTACACTATTTGTGGTAATAATTGTTATTGTATGTTTTTTCTACTGAAGGCTTTGCAATTTTTTGTGACTTTGTGCTAATGAGACAAATCGAATTTTAAAGTTAATTATCTAAATCAAGCATAAGATGGTTACTATTCTGTGTTACTGCTAGTAGTGGATATAAAAGAAAATATGTCTTTGTTACATAAGAGATTCCTTCTAAGTTTTAACGATAAGCATTAATGACTATTGTATTAATGCAATCATGACACTTTTGCACTACCCCTAAAACCTGTCATTGGTGTTGTACTTTTTAATATAAAATGCATAGCCGAATTAAATGGGGTTGGAATGAGTTAAGGCTTTGTGTTAAAATAAATCAAGCACCTTGTTCCTGCACACCACATTAAATATGATCCTTTATCATGAACCTTGAACATTGTTAAACTCTGTCAACAGTCTCAAGTTTAGGGGGGGCCAGTGTCTGGTTACCATTGCTCAGTATTTCATACCATATTTTGCAGTATTCTGCTTCCATGCAAAAAGTGACTGGCACTCTGTAATGTTATTTGTAAATTCGCTTTTTTATTACATGTAACGAAAATAACGTTTAAAGGAAGAATGCTGCACTGAACTGAAGAATATCAGCTCTCAAATTATACCAGTAAGCCAGTCACCCACTCAATTAGAGTAGTTCCACATCATTGAAATTCACTGCTCATTTGAGCTTCATTTCTGATCATTATAAGGCATAAATATGGCACTTATTTCTAGAAACATGTTTTCATGTACTCTCATGCCCAGGTTTAGTGTTAAGGTTGAAAAAGCAGTGCACTCTCAGACGTGCAATTTCTGACTTTTGACTAGTTTCTTGGTACACATCAAATGTTTGCTAGTGTTAGCACTGTCATGTACGAGCTGAAAGAAGGGCTGCATATTCATATGTGTGTGTGTGTGTGTGTGCACACGCGCATGCGTGCGTAAAATTACATACAACCTATGCCCCAGTTCCCGCTGTGAGGTGAAGAACTTTTAGATTTTTGTGTGTGAGTGGCTTTTATATGTGCATTAAGTTTACTGTGAACTGTTCTATTTCTCGTATGTTTAAGAAAGAAGTGAATGGAGATGCTAATAATTGCTGTTAACTGCCCATTTTACCTGTCTGAGAATGCAAATATCAGCACATCATCATAGAGCAGGTAAATACTCAGTACTACTCCGCTGTGCAGCGCTGTGTTGTTGTTTTTGATCAGTTGTGCTCTAGGAGTGCTTTGTCAAGTGTCTCCTCCCCTGCATTGCTTATTTGGGTCAAAAGTAGGTAAACTGAATTTCTGCTGACCTGATGTATGAATCTGTGAAGAGATCTCTGGATTTCTGAAGCCCACAACCATTCAAAGCTCTACTTACATTACAAGTAAGTAATACTTTGTGTTGATTGAACTGAAAGAAAATATTTCCTATGTGTAGCATCAGATCTGTGCTACAGATCAGGTGATAAGATGCTGGCTTCTCACCATAGAGGTCTGAGTAGAGACCCCAGCAGAAGTCCCAGATTCATGTTAGACAGAGTAGCAGTGGTACACTTTTCTGTTTGAGTTTCGTTGGAACAGATAATTTTGTTTGCTTTAGTATACATGCAGATCACATAACTGATCCATAAACTTATTAATTCTATTTGGAATAAATAAGCATTTCCTGATCAGTGGAAGGAGTTGAATATTGTACCAGTTAACAAGAAGAGTGATAAAACTGACTGTAGTAATTATCATGGGATATCACTGTCATTAACTTCATACAAAATGTTATCCAATATCTTCTGTCAAGGTTAAGCCCGTACATAGATGAAATTACTGGGTATCACCAGTATGGGCTTCGGCATGAGAGATCAACTACTGATCACATTTTTCCATTTGTCAGATAATGAAGAAAAAATGGGAGTAAAATGAGGCAGTACATCAGCTATTCATAGACTTCAAGAAAGCATATAATTCACTTAGGAGGGAAGTATTGTACAATATTAAAATAGAATTTGGGGTACCTATGGGACTAGTTAGGCTGATTAAATTGTGTATAAATAAAACATAATGGTCAAGTCCATATAGGTAAACATTTGTCTGATAACCTTCCAGAATGATCCAAAACAAGAAGATGCTTTATTGCCACAGCTTTTCAACTCTATTTAGAATATTCTATTAGGAAGGTCAAGGAATACCAGGTGGGACTGAAATTAAATGGGACACATCAGCTGCTGGTCTATGCCGATGATGTGAATCTACTGGGTGATAACATGGATACCACAAAGAAAAACACACCAACTTTAATTGACACTAGTAAGGAGGTTGGTCTAGAAGCAAACACAGAGAAAACTAAGTACATATTGCTGTCTCATCAACAAAATGCAGGGCAAAATCAGGACATAAAGATAGCTAACATGTTTTGAAAATGTAGGACAGTTCAGATATTTGGGAAAGACAGTGACACAACCAAACCTGATTCAGGAGGAAATTAAGAGGAGATTGAAATTGGGTAATGCTTGCTACCATTCAGTCCAAAACCTTTTGTCTTCCTGTCTGTTGCCTAAAACTGTAAAAATTAAAATATAAAAAACTATAATTTTGCCTGTGGTTCTGAGTGGGTGTGAAACTTTGTCTCTGACATTAAGGGAGGAACATAGAGTGAGGTTGTTGAGGAGAATATTTGAACTAAACAGGGATGAAATAACAGGAGGCTGGAGAAAACTGCATAAAGAGGAGCTTCATAACTTGTACTCTTCTCCAAGTATGATAAGAATGATCAAGTCAAGGACGATATAGGCAGGGCATGCAACATGAATGGCAGGCAAGAGGAATGCATATAGGCTAATGATGTGAAAGTTAGAAGGGAAGGACCACTAGGAAGACGAAGACATAGGTGGGTGGGTAATATTAAAATGGATCTTAGAGAGACAGAATGGGGTGGTATGAGCAGGACTGAGCTGGCTCAGGCTAGGGACCAGTGGAAGGCTCTTGTGGATATGGTAATGAATCTTTAGGGTCCATAAAATTTTGAGAGGTTCTTGAGTAGCTGCACAAACTGGCAGCTTCTCAAGAAGGGCTCAGCTCCATGGCATTAGTTAGTTAGCAGGTCACATTAGTTGGGAATGGAATAGTTAACTTATGTTAAGATCACTATTATTTTAATGTTAGAGGTTTTTGACCACAATTCCAAAGAAATATTTAATCATAAAGGCAGCGGCCTCCGTAGTCTAGAGGTAACGTTCCCACCTCATGACTCGTGATACGCGGGATCAAATACCCGGCGGAGGTCGTCGAATTTTTAAGGGTGGAAAAATTCAGGGAACAAGTCCTCCGGGAGGGACTTTAAGCTGTGTGTCCCGTGTCGTAACTTTACGGCACGTAAAAGAACCTCATATCCCCAAAGGGGATCACAGCCAAATTCCAGGACGTTTCCCGCCCAACAATAGTCTCTAAGGCCTCTGATAGATGGGAGAAGCATTATAGACACCTCTAAGCAAGTGGCCGAACTCCCTTGCTCGGCGGGACTGATGGTATGCACCATTTATCAGTAGGGTATAGAGACTGGTAGAATATCATAGAGGGAAGCACAATAGATCAAACTGGTCACGGTGCATGGGGAAACCCACCCTCTCTAAATAACTAACTAACTAATCTAAAGGATATTGCTGGTTTGATGGTGTTTGATTTTGGTGATGCAGTGAATTGCTCAATCATCTGCCCATCCTGGTATCTTAAAAATTAGTTTATGAAACTCAGGAGGAAACTACCTGAGTAATTCAATGGAACAGAATCTTTGGAAAGTGTTAGTCACTCAACTGTTGAGTGATGTCCTACCTTCAGTGACACACTATCATAAAATTAATGTTCTCGCTCAGTCTGTAGTGCTTCAGAATAACAAAACTTCATGATGGGTGGTGGAGAAAACTTCAAAGTTCAGAATGAAGTGGCTGAGATATTGTAGATCAGTGGTGTGAATACTTGATCAATAATTTCCTTAATGGTAAAAGAATTCACAGAAAAATAGAGAATTCTTTGTCAGATGGAATTGTAAATGATGGTGATATAGTTTAACCATGTTGCCTGGATATACATGTTAAAATCAGGTGTCAGGACTTCTTGTTTGTGAAAGAAACTATTATTATTTATGAGTATGTTTGTCTACAATATTTGAAGTTTTCATGTTGGTTTGTATTCAGATTGTTGTCTCTTGGATTGGGTTGTATACTTTTTTGGGTGAATATCAAAACCATGGAGCCAGAGTATTCCTCCAAAATGCTGACATCCATCTACAAAAGTACGCATTAAGGAGCACAAATATAATATGACACAGGGTTTGCTGGAAAAGTCTAAATTGGCCCAACATGCATACGAGGCAGATCACAAAATTCTTTGGAATGAAGCGAAGGTCTTGCAGATCGAACCCAACACCACATATAGAAGATACAAGGAATCAGCCCACATGTCTCTGCTGGACCATCCAATCAGTCAACCCAGTGTGGATATCTCTCCCATCTGGGCCCCTGTCGTTACAGCAGAAATCAAGAGACTACAGCGACATCTAGTGTAGTTGGTTTGGGTAACTTTTGGTTTCATATGTTGGTACCACAAGGAGTATTGCTTCTCTTCCGGTATTGATTTCATTCACGATATTTCTCTGGTGCTAAGACTCAAATTATGATATCTTCAATATTTCTTAGCTCCCACGGATGATTTTGTTGTGCTTGTATACCACAAGGGGTATTGCTTCTCTCCCGGTATGATTTCATTCTGGAAATTTTTCTCTGGTGCTAGGCCTCAAATTATGATAGCTTCAATATCTCTTAGCTCTCACAGATGGATTGAGTTGTGCTTCTTTTATGAATCCCTTCGGAAATTGGCATAGTTGTCCGGAGATAGGGGCTAGCTCTGTCTATTGGACCCAACTGAGTAGGTTTTACCTGAAGACGGGGACAGATTCCAGTTCCCGAAACGTTGTGTTTTTAATAGAAATTAGACTGTTTTTTAGAACAGACAAGATGATGGATAATGTCAAGCAAAATATTAATTGTTACAAAAGTATTTGTTGCTGCAAGCGAAAAGACAATACAAGTATTTATTCTTTCTACTTCTTCAGCTGTCAGGATTAGACTCTCTGTCTTTGGCAGTTAAGAAGTAATTCTGAAACCATTAATCTTTAGAAAAGCAGTAGGATTACTTGGACAAAGGATTAGCCCAGAATGAAGCATTTACCTGCACAGGACAACACAACACAGCACTCATCCATGTCTGGGTTGTGTACAGGATTCGTTTGGCTCAAGATAGTGATCAGTGGTGGGCTTTTGTGAAGACAGCAATGAACTCTCAGGATCCATAAAAGGTTGGGAATATTTTACTGAATGAGTTGCTATTATTTTTAAGATGCAAAGTTTACAAGGTTGTGTAGATCATATTGTGATCTTCTTCTGGGTTATGACAACCTGTTGTCTGCTGGAAGGGTACACATTTTATGAGTAACAAACGGTCTCTATCTTCAGGNTGAAATGAAATTTTAATACCATATTAGCACATCTATTACCGCACTCAAGTCATGGAAAGTTCAATCATTTTATAAAAGTGTGCTAATTAATAGAGGTATAACCACAAAACTACTTGAGCATAAAATACTACCAGTTTGTAATTAGCAGTCATAGAACAAGAAAAAGATAATAAATGACCATAAAATATAACAATGATTTTATGCTGTCTAGGTGGTTAACTAGTTTTATACTTAAGAAACCCATCAACAGTATAAAAAGAATGCTCATATAAATATTTTTTAATGCCCTCTTAAAACTTTTAATGTCACATGCCAATACTTTAATATTATCTGAAAGATGATTATAAATCTTGACACCTGCATAAGCAGGACTTTTATGAAACGTTGTTAGATGAGTCGTTTGTTGGGAAAAATTGGAATTATTCCTAGTATTGAAACTATGAATCTCAGAATTCTGTCTGAACCAAGTTTTATTTGCAATCACAAACAGAGCCAAGGAGAATATGTACTGTGAGGCCAGGGTAATATATTTAATATTTTAAAGAATTTTCTGCAGGAATCCCAGGATCTTGCCTTCATTAATATTCTAACCATTCACTTTTGAAGTTTAAAAATAATTGAGCTATGTGAAGAGGTTCCCCAAAAAATCAATCTGTATGACGTAAATGAATGAAAATACGCATGATAAATCATCTTAAGGGAGTTCATTGATACAAAAGGTCTAATTACTCTTGCACCATAACAAGCTTTAGTGAGTTTAACAGCCAAATTTTCGATATGAGACTTCCAAGACATATTATTATGTAATACCACCCCCAAAAACTTTAATTCAGTAGTATAGGGAATAATTTTATTGTTGTATGTGACTTGAGATTCAAAGTTGTTTGCATGTTTTAGGCTGAATTTCATACAATAAGTTTTATCCACATTTAACGAGAGTAAATTTGCCTTAAACCACTTCGCCACACTATTTAAGACTGATTTCAGGTTACTGTCCAGTACCATATTGTTTGGATTACTGACGATTACACTAGTATCGTCGGCAAATAAAATTGTTTGGGGTTTTGCATTGGCATGCATATATTTAATAAATATGGGTAGGTCATTAATGTATAGTAAAAACAGTAAAGGTCCCAGAATGGACCCCTGAGGAACGCCCTGTTTGACCAGACCCCAGTCAGATTCACTTTTATCATTAGGTCCATTTCTAACTTTCACCTTCTGATACCGATATTCATTCATTAATTTCTTTTATTTTCCATATATCCATACAGGCAAAAAACCTAAGATGTGGAAATAGTCCCTTTGATAATAGATGTATACAGGTAATTAATTACATAAGTCACACAACTAAAATAATACACTAGTCAAGTAACATAGGCAATAGAAAAAAACAAAAACAAGAAGCTTATTACAGTTGTAATTACTAAACATAATTTAAAAGTGCATTATTATAAAAACTTAAAATTAATACAATTTCACCCAGATTACCCAAATAATTAAATGCTTTCTTTATTTCATTTTCCCATAAATAAAAAAACATTGATACAGGACTCGTCATATACATACATACATATACATCCTCCACTTTCCATAAACACCTATACAGGGAACACACCCAGGATGCAGAAATAGTCATCAAACACATACACAAAGTAACACAAACCACACAACCAGGATCACCCACATTAACTATCTAACACATACAACAATACGAGGCAAAAAGATAATATCCTGATTAACAGACATAAGTCACTAGTAATCACAATACAACCCCTCACATCTCCCATACCAACTATATTAAAATGTGACGTTAAGCATTCAAATTTATGTACATTTGTAATTAAAATACTCATTTAATATATAAAAAGAGTTAGCATGTAAAAATCTTTTTAGGGCACATTCAAAGGATTTCTGGTTATTAGATAATTGTTTCAGCTCTTTAGGCAGATGATTCTAGATTTTTATACCAGAACAATATGCACCCTTTTGAACTTTATTAAGAGAAGTACTCGGGCGAAATAGGTTAACATTCTGTCTGGTACCGATATTATGAACCTCCATATTTCTTATAAACAAATGCATGTTATTTATAGTGTGTTGCATTAAGGAATATATGTATTGTGAACACAAAGGCGGAATTTTCATTTCCTTGAAAGAGTCTCTACATGAATCTCTTTTCTTTAATCCCATCATAATCCTTATAACTTTCTTGTGGATCATAAAAAGTTTTGTCATGTATGAAGAACTGCCCCAGAAGATAATTCCATATGTCATCACAGAATGTATATACCCAAAATAAATCATTCTTAAGCTACTTAATGATATCATAGGCTTAACTGTTCTCATGATAAAGCAAGACGAACTCAATTTAGTAACAAGGTAATCAATATGATTCTTCCAAGACAGCCTGTTATCAATATTTAGGCCTAAAAATTTGATACACTCCAAGTTAGTCGGTAAATTTGGATGAATATTATTATGCATATTATGATCCTCATAGTTCATTAAAGTGAACTGAAGAGTGTGGGTTTTATGAATATTTAATTTTAACAGATTGGTTCTGAACCATGTATTAATACTGCAAAATATTCTGGTCATGGTTGATTTGTAGTCAGCATATTCCAGATTAGTCACTATTATACTTGTATCATCTGCATATAAGAATATGTTTGTTCCATTAATTGAAACCTTAGTTATGTCATTTATATACAAGAGGAAAATAAGTGGGCCAAGAATTGAACCTTGGGGTACACCAAATTTTACTTCTGCCCAACTAGACGAGCTATTAAATAGAACTGCTAGGGCGAAGGGTTACTCTTCGATATCTTCCATTCAAGTAAGATTTAATTAAGGCACCAAACTTGCCAGTTATTCCATAAAACTCTAATTTTTTGATAAGTATATCATGATTGATACAGTCAAAGTCTTTGTGTAAGTTGCAAAATATTCCTCCAACAAACTATCTATTATTCATTGCTTTTAGTATTTCCTCTATTAATTTGAAAGACGCTTTTTCTGTAGATGAATTAGGTCTAAAACCATATTGATTATTGTCCAATATAAGATTACTGTCTATATGTTCATACAATTTATTATATATAACCCTTTCAAAAACCTTAGAAAAGGCTGTCAATAATGAAATAGGCCTATAGTTGGCTGGTTCATATTTATTACCACTTTTGAAAATTGGCTTAACGACAGCAAATTTCATTCTGTCTGGAAACGTTCCCTGGGCAAGGGATTGGTTACAAATGTAAGTTAGTGGCGAAGTTATATATGGCATACTTGCTTTTAAAATTCTAGTGGAAATTTCATCATAACCATGTGAAGACTTGGTTTTCAAAGATTTGATTATCTTTCTAATCTCAGCAGTTGAGACATACTGCCATTTGATAGATTTAAAGGTAGACGTGTATTTATTGCCCAGATAGTATAATGGGCTGATGTTGGTTGGAGTTTTGTTATTGTTTAATTCATCTATAATTGTCTGAGCTACTGAGGTAAAATATTTGTTAAGTACGTTTGCAATGCACTTTTTATTCTGTGTCATACTGTTATTGACTTTCAGCGATTGGGGTTCATCCTTCTGAGTTTTAGCTCCAGTCTCTTTTTTAATAATTGACCATGTAGTTTTTATTTTATTATAAGATTTTGAAATTTTATTATCATAGTGTACTTTCTTAGCATCTTTAATAACTTTAGTAAGTACTTCACAGTATTTCTTGTAATACAGTTTAATATGTGGATCATCATCTTGTCTATATTTAAGATATAACTTCCTCTTTTTTTTTCACAAGAAATTCGTATCCCTTGAGTCATCCACGGGTTGCAATTAAGTTTGGAAGTAATAATTTTTTTTTTTGTAAAACACGAGTAAAAAATTGGAGATACGATTTTATTAACATATATACATTATCAGTTATACCATAAAACTCAAGTTTATATAGAAGCACTTCATGGTTTACACAATTGAAAGCTTTTTCCAAATCAAAAAAAATTCCACCTACTTTATTTTTATTATTGATGGCTGTTAATATTTTATTTAATAGAGTATGTGAAGCAGTTTCAGTGGAAAGGTTAGGACGAAATCCAAATTGTTCACTAGCCAAGATATCATTAGCACAGATATGTGTTAATAATCTTCTAAAGATAATTTTTTCAAACACCCTGGAAAATGAAGAAAGCAGT